>NW_022994213.1:0-84411 GCF_012275295.1 Melopsittacus undulatus
GTCCAGGTTGGACAGAGACTTGGGTGACAGGGGTTTAGTGTAAGGTTTGTGTCCTGCCCATGGCAGGGGGGTTGGAACTAGATGATCTTAAGGTCTTTTCCAACCCTAACTATTCTATGATCCTATGCTTCTATAGCTGGTGGAGAGGCAACTGGAAGAAAAAGGTTTAGGCAAATCATGAAGTCTGGTTTGGTAGAAATTTGAATAGACAGGATACGCCACCATCTGTCTATAGATATAACACATTTATTAGAGCCCACAGTGACAAGAAAATATATTAAGCATATGCTAAGAGGTAGTGTGGACCTGATTTGCACCACTGCACCCCAAATGCTTTAAAATTTGCTTCAGATTGCCATCAGATTATGGCATAGTGTGGCTGGCCCAGCAATGCTAGACACAGGTCTGTACTCAGTGTGCTGACCAGAACAGTCCTTTGTGCTCATGCTGGTTAAAGACTGTAATGTTAAATGAAACACTTCACAAGCTACATATCAATTAATGAGTTTCCAATTAAATTTAAATTTAAAACATTTTATTTATCCTGGACATGCTCAGAGGCTTAACAAAGCCATTACAATCATAATTCCTAAAGTAACCTACAATATTTTAATTTCATCCTAATTTAGCCCACTACACTTCCAAAACCCCTTCTTTTACTTTCATCACCTTTTCTCTCAGTACATTTAACACTTCATTTGTAACCATTTTTTTAATCACAACGTGAGAACAACAGAGTCAGGACATGTATATTTCGTAATAGTAGTGTTGATGCCACCCCAAATGCTCCCAAACTCTCCTATTTCTTCAGCATGACACATTGAAAAAAACTAATTATTGTTTCAATTTTATACTATTGGAACTCATCCTCACTTAGTCCACAGTTTTCCTTAATACAACGCTGTGAATATGTTTAGGACTCAGACAGATATTACAATTCCTAAACTTAAATAGCTGTTCAGCTTGCAAATCAGCCCCATTCTTGTCTATAAAATACAATACATCTAGATAGGCATTGGTGCTAGCTGGAAGTGCTACTTTGCTACTAAACTAGCAACAGCTGCATTGCAACAGTCACAGAAATCATAGCACTGATTTCTGTTTCATTTAGTTTGCCAATCTGCATCATCTGATACAGCAGATTTTTCTCTCATTTTCATCAGCTCAAGCTCTTAGACAGCACAACATTTATTAGATAGAAATGCTCTGGATATATAAGTGTCATGGTTCAAGCCCAGCCGGCAACCCAGAACCACACAGCCCCTCGCTCACTCCCCC
Source organism: Melopsittacus undulatus (assembly GCF_012275295.1). NCBI lineage: Eukaryota > Metazoa > Chordata > Aves > Psittaciformes > Psittaculidae > Melopsittacus > Melopsittacus undulatus. The sequence continues at coordinate 1,279 of NW_022994213.1, forward strand.
TCCTTTCTTCCCCTGCTCCCGCAGGGATGGGGAGGAGAATTGAAAGAATGTAACTCCCAGAGGTCGAGATAAGAACAGTCCAGTAGCTAAGGCATAACACAAAAACCACTACTGCTATCACCAGTAATAATAATGATAAGGGAAATAACAAGGGAAGGGAATACAACCACTCACACCCGCCAATCAATACCCAGCCCAACCAAGCAGTGATCTAGCCCTTCTAGGTAACTGCCCCCAGTTTATACAGTGGGCATAACGTGCTATGGTATGGAATATCTCTTTGGTTAGTTTGGGTCAGGTGTCCTGTCTCTGCTTCCTCCTGGCTTCCCCTCCTCCCTGACAGAGCATGAGACTCAGAAAGTCCTTGGTCAGACTAAACATTACTAAAAACATTGGTGTTGTCACGCTGTTCCCAAGCCAAAAGTCAAAACCACAGCACTGCACCGGCTACTAAGAAGGAGAAAAATGACTGGTACTGCTGAACACAGGACAAGAAATTAGAGCTTGTCTTTATACATAGAAAAGAATTAGAGATATTTAAAACTGAACCAAACCAAAACCTCGTGTCTGCCCCATCTACAAGTTTAACTGAGGTACCTCAGATCTGTTTGTGTAATTGAACTACATGATTTCATATCTAATCACTAAGCTATGATTCAGTTTACCTGAAATTATAGTATGAGTACTTAAAGTATAACACCACTTCCAATGTATTCACAAAAAATAAATGCTACAAATCTTTAAGAATATATATATTATAACACTAAATGGGCAGAATTCTTTCTGTTCTGTTAGTTTCTTATCCTAACAGTCACTGTTGCTTGGAAAAACTGAAATGATATTCTACTTGAAATGACAAAGTTTAGCTTCAAAGTAATTTTTCCATTGAAGATAGAAGGTAGTTCCTTTTCCTTATTATCTTAAGCTGCTGAAAATGGCTCAGGAATATTCTGATTGAATCAAGGATTTAAGGCTATTTCCCACTGGTACTGAGAAAGAGTACAGCAGCACTACTAGCCTCTCTCCAACATCAACATCAACTGTAATTTCAGTATGACAGATTTGGATTTGTCCTGTGTAATTATAACCCCTAACTGAAAACTCTAAATCAAACACCACTTTCCTCAGTGGTAAATGAACAAACCTGGTGTGTTGACTGTAGGTGTAATGTGGGATTTCTATGTTGAGTAACTTCAGTCCATACAAATTCCTAATGTTAGCTAGCATTAATCTGGGTTGGGTTTTTTTGCTGTTGTTGCTACCATTAAGAATAAATGCCCAGCTGTTCTCAGTAGAATTGGGAGTGGCAAGTGTAATAGATGAATAATCTCTGGATCCAGTGTTGTATTTTATGGAACAAAGTTACATCAGCAATGATCTTACATCAATTTATAACTGATCTACTATTGATTTCAATGACTTGTTCCATTACAGCATGTTTGTTTAACATTCTCTTTTTGCCAGTAATTGCACTATTTAATATTTTATGCAATTGTCTAAGAGTAGAGCAGAAAGCCACACGAGATGCCATTTTACTTCTTCCATTTTTATTTTCCTTTCCCTGCTTTTCCTTTACTTGTGATTCCTTATTCCACGTCAAACAACTAATTTAGGAGCAGACTCTGAGTCATGTCTGGCCTGTTGATTTATTATTGAGCAGTACTGAGATGCAACTGTCTGCTGTGTATTTTCATCTTTCTGAATGACAGGCAATTGCCAATTTTATAGTCCAATTTCAGATTTTTTTTGTGCAAGTCTACATGTTACAGTTATTCTAAAATTCCTACCATAATTTCATACCTCTATATCACAACACCTCTTCTGAGCTATATCATTTCATGCTAACAAGAGCTGTGAGATCAGGGGTAAAAATAAAGGGTAAAAGAGGTAAAATATTTAAAGATTCTATTATGGAAAATCAGGTTTTAGTAGTATTCTTTGTTAAGCTATAGCTTAAGGAATTTAAATATACCTGTGTAAAAATGTAATGTAAACCGGAGCTGAATAAAGTAATCATCACTTCCTATTTGATACTGCTTTGGATTTTTTCTGTTAAATTGTGTTGCTACATTTCAAGGTTTGGATGAAGCTTGCTCTTATTGCTATGTAAACTCCTGTTACCTTTTATACTTTTCAGTATGTGCACATGTATGTACACAGGCAATTTTAATTTAAGCTCATATTCTACCTTCTATGAACAGTGAAAACCAGCAACAGGCAGTCAAAGCCAATTCATGAATATAGTCATGAATGACAGGCTTTTCCTAGCCTCAGAAACAAACAGATGCTACAGTTTCTATGTTCAGATCAGTAAAACACCTTCAGACAGAAAAATGTCATGTAAGTAAAGGGCTGTGATGTGTAAATGTCCTTTGCATTGGCTATGGTTCCAGTTGTGGGTTTGTATCTGTTCTCAGGAAGCGTTACCTATATGAGAAGACGTAACACACTGTTTTCCCTCACATTAATTTAGCAAAGCACTTACTTGCTCAACATTAGACATCCAACTGAAATAAGAAAACTACATTGTGAGTTTAAACAGGGATTTGAGAGTGGTTAAGAAAGCTAAATGCTCTCTCTTTTGCATCTACAAGTTTGTGAGGGCATAATGAAGAGCCAGACTCAAGATACCATCTCTGGAGTGCCTAGTGCACTATTTTGGTTAGTAAGTTCAGTTTCTGTACACAATAAAGACTTGGAATTCACAGGAAGCCACCAAAAAAACTTCTATTTTCTTGTCTTACTAATGTTTTAATCTCTTTTTCAGTTTTTATCAATGCTTTTGTGCTAATATCAAAAATATTATTAAAAAAAACCCACTCATTCAGCATACTTGATTTTAATAATCACTGAGGATAAAATGCCAATCCCATAAATTTAGATTGCATACAAGGGTGGACAAAAAAACTAGTTTCCCAGGGAAGTGTGAGATCTCATGTTTGGAGACATGCAAAACTCAATTGGACAAAGACTGAGCAATCTCCTCTGCCTCTGAAGTAAGTCATACTTTAGCAAGACTTGGACTAGCTGGTTTTCAGATATTTCTCTCAATCTAAATTACTCTAGGAATTTACAAGTCTCTTTTGGTGCTCACTCTGTGTCCTGCCCCTCTTCTTTTTCCTCTGAAATAAAAGAGAAACAAACCTACAGTTTGTATAATGCATACAGTTGCCATTTCTGACAGTGTATGGAATCGGAATGCTACTGACCTCACCACTTCATTGGCTTTTTCACTCGTTCCATAAAACTTGCCAGGGAAGAAAGAATATTCCAGGGGAGGAAGGAAAATCCTTTCATCTAAACTTCTACCTTTCATGTTTACGCATATTAATGACCTGTAGTCCGATGTGCCATCTGCCCCCCCCCCCCACCAGCTGGAATAATTTTCTTCTCTACGATTTTCTCAACTTATTAAACCCTCAAGAAATAAATAAAATTCAAGTTTCCATTCTATTTTATAATTCTTTTTCTCCTCATTTTGTAAACTTCTCAGAGGGTTCTTCATGAGAATGTTATTTTCACAGTACTCATGTTATTGTAGTACCTTTGAAGAAGAATTAGCATATAATAATTTTGGTTTATGTTGTTTTGCAAGGAATAAGGCCAAACTCAGACTACTAGACTAAATATAATATTCTACTCTACATGAGTGTGAAAATTTGTAATTTACTGTTAAAGCTAGACAGTAAGACATGGGTTTTTTTTTTGTAAACTACACAATTTATTACTATATTAACAGTGAATTACCGAAGAAAGAGTTGCATATGATTTATGATATCCTGCTAATGCTTATTCTTTTCCCAGTAGATCTTGAAGATTTGCATATATGCAAAAGAAAGAGACTAACCCTAAAAACTTTTATTTTTTACCTAAGAGAAAGGTACCTCCATTACTATATCTCAGGCTATGTTGGTTATTGTATTGCTGAATGAGCAGTGAGAATGAGCAGTCTGTTTCTACTGGCTACCAATTTCAAATTTTAATTAAACTTAAATGACGGATTCAATGCAACTCCTATATTCAGTAAAGCTGCTTCACTAATATTAAAACAATACTAAACATTTTTCAGTCACTTTCATTATGTAGACAAAAGAATACATGTACATGATCCTTTAACTTGATCCCACATTAGTGTTTAGAAATGAGTACAGAAGACAGAGTCACTGCAAAGTGCTGCCAAAGTCAAAGATGCACAAGATGTTGGGAAGAATTAGAGTATGTAATTGTGTGAAAAAGGATGATTCTTTTTTTTTCCAGAGGAAAAAAGGTAAAAACAAGGACAAGGGAAGAGTGGACAAACAAACAAACATTTTTTTCTGTCAAGATGGTGAGACTCCAAAATAATCAAGATAGGGGAAAGATAATTTGAAGATTCTACTTTATATAATTTATATGTACTACCAAATGATAGCAACTGTGAGAAATGAAAAAGGCAAAATGAGACTATAGAGAACTGGGAGGATGGAGACAGGACAGTTGTGCTTGTCATCTTCAGAATGAAATGAAGAACATATTTTGAACCACTACAAACCTCTGGGGGATTCAGCCTATTTTTTAATATGAGACTGAATGACTGAAAGAAATTCACTTCTATAACACTGCATGCAAGCAATTAAAAGGAGAGATTAAACACATATATAGCAGACTAAAGGACTGAGCAGAAAACATAGGAATAATAGAAACACCTACTGTGATATCCCATATGACAGTAATTTTTTACATATTAGGAATTGTCTGAAGTCTTACACACAAGATGTTGATTTCTTATCTGTGGAGTAAGAGACTTGAGTGCAAAGGCTCCCAATGTTTTTCAGTAGGCTACAAATATGATTCTTAAGGTGCCTGCCTTTCAGAATTATACCCATTAACACAGAATTTGGTGGCATTATCTCGTATTTATACTACTGTAAGACAGAATACTTTTTTATTCATTTTATAAGGATAAACATATTGTGGTTCTATCAAGCCAATGAAACATTTTTTATGAAAGCTTGATGATAATGATGTGATTGCTGCTTTGATTCTTTTTACACATTTTTTAGGTTGTTTCCTTGTATTTTTTACTACTGTAGGAAGAGAGAAGCCCCTGAATTTAGAAAAGAATCACAAAATCATAGAGTCAACTAGGATGGAAAAGACCTTTAAGATCATCAAGTCCAACCATTACCCCAGGACTACCAAGATCACCACTAAACCATATCACTGAGACCCTCATCTACACAGTTCTGAACACTTCCAGGAATGGAGACTCCACCACTGCCCTGGGCAGCCTGTTCCAGTGCCTGATCACCGTCTCCATTAAGAAATTTTTCCTAATATCCAATCTAAACCCCCCTGGTGCAGCTTGAGACTGGTACAATTTTTTTTTTTTTTTCAAAGAAAGACCATTGTTTATTACAAAGTCTTCAGATTTACTGGCAGAAGAAAAATGCTATTGCTTAGTTTGCTCATGGATGTATTACATGATTTGGTGCAATTGAATGCAGTTTATAAATACAATAAACAATAAAAAGAACCAGTAAAAACAGCTGCTTGTGGTTATTTCAAGCAACTCTTCTAATAAGGGTCAGCAGGGCAGATCAAGACAAGTAGCTTAAAATACACCTGACACTTGAGTTTTTATACATCACTAATACATTTGGATACTGCTTTGGCAACTTTATCGATATAATTTTTTTTCTGCAAACATACACTTTTTAAACTAATTAGGTTTTTATGAAAGAAGCAGTCATTTTCTACAGGAAGTCAGTAACCGTAAATCACCAGAGCTGCATATTAAGCATCAGCTCTTCCCACTTGCTCAGTCACCATATGGCACCACACACTGTGCTGAAAGATAATCACTTTATTGTTGGCTGGGTTTTTAATCAGATACATCTCATACTGTTTTGTTAAACATTGCCTTGCAAAAAACCCCGCAGCCTTACAATACTTTTTTGTCTTGGAAGTAAACATAAATAAGAACAGTGAAACACATGAAGGTCTGATCAAACTTAAAACCCAGAATTTAATAAAATGATCAGGCATGAAGAATCTAAGCATTTTCTAGAGTACCACAGAGATGCTCTCAGAGGAACTGGGTTGGGAGCTGGCACACCCACCATGCAAGGTGTTTGTTTCCTAGCAGTAGTTTGCTGGTTGCATTAGGTTTGACAGCTGTTGTGCTTGGTGGCTATCAGGCTGTGATCTGCTCTACATCTAGCAGCTGATGAGATGCTGTATTTCACTCACACTAGAAGACTGGACAAGCAGTGATTTCATATAATGATCGTCATGCAGTTTGTCCTCACAAACAGAAACTCCTGTGCAATGTTACCCCTGGGTGTTCCTCACACAGAGGTCATTGCTTGTAATTTTACATTGTGCCCACCCCACCAGAAGCTCTCCAGCTTCTTAGACAGACCAGCCGCTGGACAAGGCCGAGCCCATCAGTGACGATGGTAGCACCTCTGGGATAATGTAATGAAGAGAGAAAACTTGCTGTGCAACAGCAACTGCAGCCAGAGAGGGGACAATATGTGAGAGAAACAGTTCTGCATGCACCGAGCTCAGTGCAGAAGGAGGGCAGGAGGTGCTCCAGGAGCTGGTGCAGATATTCCCCTGCAGCCCATGTTGAAGCCCATAGTGAGGCAGCTGTGTCTCTGTAGCCCTTGGAACTCCATGGCGGAGCAGATATCCATCTGCAGCCCAGGGAGGATCTGTCAGTGGAGTAGGAGGATGCCCAAAAGAGTCTGTGACTCCCTGGGAAGTCCACACTGCAGCAGACTCTTGGAAGGAGCTGTGGCCCCATGGAGTAAGGAGCCCACACTGGAGCAGGTTTGCTGTAGGACTTGAGACCTCACAGAGGACCCACACTGGAGCAGTCTGCTCCAGAAGGACTGCACCCTGTGGAAGGGACCCACACTGGAGCAGTCTCTGGGAAGGACTCACCCTGGAGAAGTTCATGGAGGACTGTGTCATAGAATCATAGAATCACAGAATAGTTAGAGTTGGAAAGGACCTTAAGATCATCTAGTTCGAACTTCCCTGCCATGGGCAGGGACACCTCACACTAAACCATGTCAGCCAAGGCTCTGTCCAGCCTGGCCTTGAACACCTCCAGGGATGGAGGAGGGTGTCCTGTGGAGGGACCCCACACTGGAGCAGGGGAAGAATGTGAAGAGGAAAGAGTGGCAGAGACAAACTGACTGCAAAACTCATTCCCCATCCCCTGTGCTGCTGAGAGGAAGGAGATAGAGGATTTGGGAGTGAATGTAAGCCTAGGAAGAAGAAAGGGTGGAGGGAAGGTATTTTTCAGGTTTGGTTTTATTTCTCGTTACCCTACTCAATTACCCTGAGTCAAGTCTGTTTTGACTGTGACACTAATTGTTAAATGATCTCTCCCTGTCTTCAACCTACAAGCCTTTTGTTATGTTTTCTCTGTCCTGTCTAGTTGACGAGGGCAGTGATAGAGCAGCTTTGGTATACGCACCTGGTGTCCAGCCAGGGTCAACCCACTACAGGAATTAAAAATGCATATGCCTGATAAGGGGGAAAAAACCCTACTTACAACCAAGGTTTCTTAGTTTATGACAATATTTCTAGAAGTGTCTGAAAATTCATTCCTCTGAAATAAGACTGAAACAAGCAAAAATATACAATAGGAACAGCTTGAGCTGAAAAGTGAGAAATTAGACGTTTTCTGTATTTCTAATTTTCATGAAATTACATACAATTAAGAGAATGTTATGGTTATGTAGTCAAATGCTGACATTAACATTAGCTATGAACCTTCCCTGTATCCTTTTGCATACTAATTGTGATACACAACCCCTTCGGGACCATTGTAATCCCCAGACAATCTATCTCTCATTTCCTGCACTCAGATTATTCCTTGGGGTGCTGGTGGGGGCCACTGGTGGGGAAGAGCAGCTCCTGATTGTCTGAGGAATTTCTGACTCTCCTGGGATAGACCGTGTTCAGTGTGGAAAAACTGCTTAGGAAAAGCTCTTTGGATACTCACAGTTAGGGAAATCTCATGGGATGTTAAAACATTTCTGAGGCAAGAAGAAATTCTCTGTCAAGTGTTTTGTTTCTTTCCCAGATGGTGGAGGTACTTGAACTCTCAAAGATTTGCATGTTTCTTGGTCTGAGCAACATTAACATCTTTCCTCGTCTCCAGAAAGGCTGGGCTCTTTTTGTAGAAATATTCATCCCAAGATTTACTCTGGTGGACTCAAAGAACGAATAATATTAGAAAAAATGCTTAATGGTTAACTGAGCTGTAAACAGATAAAACCAGTGTCTTACAAGCAGTCCTCTACATTTACATCTATATTACGTTATGATTCAACAGTGGTTTCAGAGAAACAGTCATAGACACAAAGCTGGGAAATCTCAGGGTATCAAAAGAATGACACTGATGTGATCCACTTTTTGAGTTCTGGTGGCAGAATCACAGAAGACAAAAGACTCAAGAGCTTCCTACATCTTGCCTTTCTGCCTAGGCAATAACAACAAGATATCTTAGTAAACTCTTGTCTTAACCTCACCTTAGAAAAATCAGACTGGTATGATGTAGATTCCATTAACATTCCACGTAAAGCTTTAATTCTTGTAACATTCCCATTGACTTTGTTCAACTCTGCAGCTCATATGGCCAATTTCATATTAATTCATTCCACGAGTGCTGGGTATCTTAACAAAGACATGAGGCTTTTCCAACTTATGGGTAGTGCTTGATTTTAAGGCTTTTATTAATTAGTGGATATAACTAAGTTCACTTGCACTGCTTGCACTTTTATTTGCATGTCCTGTTAGTACTTTACATTTTATGTGAATGTACTAATGCTCACTAACAATTCATAATTGATAATATATTATTAAATTATCATAATATAATAATAATGTCTTTAATGTCTTTTCTTCTTTGGATATTTGCTCCTGAGCCACATATACAACTGTGGGCAATAATCACACAGACTTTTTCACCTCAATATTCTCAAACATAAGATTTACCAAAGGTTTGTTGCCACATTTGTATGTAAATGCTTGTTCTAATGCCCTAAGCATGCATATTTTGTCTTTTTGGAGAAAAATTTCTTCTTCCATATCCTCTATTTGTTTACTTCATTACTGAAAAATATTGGTTTACTCGACAATGTGTTGGAACATTTTTTGATGTCTACTCTCTAAGGAAAAAAGTAGCAGGGTAAAGTAAAATTTTGCACATTAATATTGATGTATGCATAATTTCAATTCCCATGTCAGGCATTTTGGAATCCCTGGGCATTATGTACCAGGTTTGTACCAGGGTTTATTGTATTGTCAGGAATAGCTCTAGTTGTTTTAAGAAAGAGAAAATGACAATTTTCCAGTTCTGTGTCAACAGACTTCTTCAATATTTGTTTGGTATTTTTCTGTGGTCTTTTCAGTTCTCTCAGGATTGAGATAATCAGGGAAAAGGAATTCCTATTCCTGTTTTCTTTCATATTAACAAGAATTTTCATGTAAATAAGTTTCTATTTTTTTTTCTAGTTCCCAGCTTGCATCTAGACCATCTACTAAATAAATCCTGCTGTGAAAGAGGTTTGAGCACATGTGGGTGCATATTATATAGACAATACAAACGCAACTATTAGGAGCTGACATTTGTATGCTCATGCACAGAAGCCAGAGTAGAACACAGTACCCTGGTGGCTGCAACACTCAGAGAATGGATGGAACATGCATTTATCATTTGGCAAGCAGAGACAGAGGTACTAAGGAATGAATAGCATACCCTGGAGTTTAAGGGGCCTGAGAAATGTAGGGAGTTAAAGAGAAACATAGGAAAAAAAAGGAAGGTAACACTCCTGGGCCTGTGTGTTCTCTCTCTTACATCCTGAGATTCTGGCATTTCTCATGGCATTAATAGAAGCTGCCTACGATTATGGCAACATTTTCCATGATATCTAGATATGTTTAGCCTTTATAAAATATTTTGCAACCACGAGTTTCTGTGTCTAAATTTGATTAGTCTTTTATTCAAGGAAATTCTATTTCAGTTGCCAGAAAATGGGAATAAAGAGCTTGGCTCTGGGAAAATTCTCTTGCCAGCATTTACATTTGAAGGGACTCCCAGGTTCAATCTGAACCTCATCTTTTCTGTTGCAAATAGCACCTGACACAAGAGCTCCTGTATATGCTCTTACCCATAAACAATAGTGAAATCAGCCCTATAGCTGACAAAAGTTCTCTCTGTTACATATGCTGTGTATATTTGGGTGAAAGAGTAGTAGGAGAACAGATGATGAGAATGAAGTTTGGTTTAGGTAACTACTGGTGCATTGCAAACTTTAATTAAGATGATCAGAGCAATGTCTCTTCCTCATGCCAATTTTTGCTTCATAGTGAACCTGGTAAACAAAGGCAGCATAAACTGCTTCCTACTCCTTGTGCTTAGCTGTGCATCTCAAGAGTGTATGCATATCTATGCAAGAATGCTGCCATGTTTCCAGTTGAACCTATCAAATATTATGTAAAATAAGATATTTGGAAAACCTGTCTTCTTTCTGTAGGCACTAACATGACCCTAGCTCTCTGCTTCAGTTTGTAATGCTGAACATTTCAGGAATGCATATGGCTTATTATATCTACACATATCTTAGAATGGGACACAATTTACTTTTGTTTGATTGTTTTTTGATTTGTTTTTTTTCTTTTCATTGCAGGTTTGGATTGAGAACTTCTCTGGATCTATAACAAACTGATATTTCTGTCTCCTCCTTGAATTTGTGTCAGCATCCCTTGATTTCTTGACATTACCAATACTTCCTGGCTGTGACTGAATGTTGGCAGTTAAGTGCAGACACTGTAAGCATAAGCATGCCCCTTTGTAGTAGCACAGTGCTCAGGAAGGCTGAGAAAAGTGGGTAGAGGGTACTAGGATAGCATGAGTAATGTCCTAGGGTGCCTGGGTCTTCCTGTTATTATAATCTGTCTATGGGATTTAAAGCTTTGATGAGCACTGGATTATAGAGTTGTTTTTGTAAGGAGCAGATTTCCCCAAGTAAAAGAGTTGACATTTAATAAAAAATTAAACTTATAATATTGCTCCTCATTGTCTAGGGTAGATTTGAATAGCCTTAGTCATATAGAGGTGGGTAATTATGTGAGTAATGCAGCTGACTTTTGGAAGTTTAGTCAGTGTATGAGTAGGAGAATTACACTGTTGTCTGAATGCGATAGCAGCAGCAGCTGCTCACAGTTCCCCCTACCTTTCTTTCTCTGCTTCAGTATACATAATCTTAGAAATTGTTTGTGCTGCAGTCATTTGTCCTTCTCTTGTGTTTTGTTCATGAGATTTTAAAGTCTGCCTTTTCCATTAGTGATTTAACTGGAGTACAACCATCTTGTCTGGAACATTTTCCTGTAGTTTAAGTCATGTGAAATGTCTTCTCTTTTGTTAGAAACACATCTCATAGGAAATTTCCACTGAGTTATCATGTCCCTTATAAAATTCTCACCACAGAAGATCCCCAGGGGTCTCCCTGGCTACATGGGGTTATAAGGGCTACAACTGAAAGGACTACAACTGAAAGAATTTCAACTCGTTGACCAAGAAGACATCTCTGGGTCCATGGGGTGGTGGTCCTTTTTCTCTGGGTTTTTTCCTTCTTTCTTTCCTTTCTCCTTTTCTCCTTCTACTTGGGTGTTTTTTTTGGGGGGGGTTGTTTTTTTGTTTTTTTTTTTTTTTTTTTTTTTTTATAAGAGTAAGAACTTGCCAACGCTTTTATTCCTCCTGGCACAGTTTTAAGGAAGTTTAAGGAAGTTTATAATAAAATTGTTATTTCATTTTTCAGCCTCTAGAGGGCCTCTCTTTTCTTCCAAGAACCTCACAGGGTATTGTAAAGGATCACCTTCCCCAGTACCTGCCGAGCAGGATGGGACACGCCCTTAATGTGACATGGATCAGTGCCTTGCTCAACAACATAGGCAGAGTAGATATAGACAAAATCTACATCTGCATCTTAACTGTAACTGGTTTCCTTTCAATTCAGCTGTTCAGCTGACCCCAGATTAAAAGAACTTTGAATTACCTAGTGAGTTTCCCTTTCCCAATTAGCACATCTGAGATCACATGTAGTTGGCTGCAGATTCCCTCCTGTATTTCGTTTCTGGATATTTAGTGTAGTGCTTTCCTGGCTTTATTTGATGCTGTCTGTTAGGGAACACATGTTAGGAAAGACTCTTCAAGTTTCATTCCTTAGTCTAGCTTCCAGCTTTTGCTTAAATCCTTAATGTATTTTAACACCAAACTACTCTCTTTTTTCACCTGGCCTTACCACTTCTGAATCCTTCTCCTAGCCCACCCTTGTATCTGAGGCCATAGCTACCTGTCTCCTGGTCAATATCCTTTTCCTAGATGCTTACAGATAGCAGTGTATTGTGACAACTACAGGCCATTTCTGCAAGAAAACATAAGCTTTTCCTATCCCTGAGTGCTCTTCTTCCTAGCTATTAAAACATTATTTTTTTCCTTTTTTTTTTTTTTAAGTGCTTGCTGTTTGTGTTCTGCAGTTGAATTCTCCTTTAGAGGGAGCTGCAGACTTCTGTGCTAAATTAAGCCTAAATCTTTAAACAGATTTCTCTTCAATAGAAAATATGAACTAAAAATAAGAGGGATTGATTTGCTCAAGGGCACCTGCCTGTGACTCATGAGCACAGATGAAGCAGAAATTAAATCTCAGTTCTCTAGTGCCACCTTCTTTTACAGAAATGTACATTTAGACAACTTGAATGGGATCCATTTCTCCCCTCTTAAACATCTAAAATTTATATGTTAAAAACTCAGCTTGTTACTTGAAATGTTTTTAACAATCACTGAAGGTAACAGCAGATTTAGAGCAAATGACTTGTCTTACCCAGGGAAAACTTCTGAGGGCAGGTCAAAGACCTGTCATTGACAAGGAACATACTGTCTGTGTAGGAAGACTTTGGTAAGCAGGCTAAGTGCAGATAACTAATCCCTTGATCCCTGATGTTGATCAGAAGAATTCAGTCCTAGGACTACAGAGCAAATGTCAAACATAAATACTATTTTTGTGAGTAGGAATAACTGTATTAAAATGAGGGAGTAACAGTTGCTTGGCTCCTGATTTTAAACCGTGAGATGAGCCACTATGTGTGATTGTCTCACAGTAAAGAAAGGCGCATGCAGGCTGTATCCCTGAAGTAAAAGGGACTGCATAGAACTGAGACAATATTGGGAAAATCAGGACTGGAGAGTAATTGCATTGAGAACCAAAATGTAGCCTTGTCTTTGTGTGATGAACAAAGGGATGTAGAGAAAGCACAGCAGTTAAACAGTGGGAATCTTATCTCTCAGAAGATAAAACACAGTTATCAGTTCAGTGAAAATAACATGAGACTCCCTTTTACCTTGACTTTTTTATTTCATTTAACACATTTAGGTGTGATGTCACCATACAAAATGGGAAGAAACCTAAAGCTGCCACTTACAAAAATGAATAAAACATACAATAATATTAATATTTATAACTGATAGCACAAAGATGACTGGTAGCAACTAATTAATGCTCAGTGCTACAAAGAGGTCTGTATGTTATCCCCCCTGGACAGCAGTCAGTGAAGCTGGATTCTAAGCTAGCTAATACAATGTCACTCAGATGCCATGTTGTTTATTACTGTCACACTAGCTTATTACCTGCATGTGAAAAATACCCTTGGTATTGGTTTTCAGAAGGTCTTATCTTTTCCTACATGTCCTGGTAGGCAGCTGTGGTGTTTTGAGACACATGTGTTGGAATCAATCAAACCATGTTAACCATGTTAATATGAACTTAAGCCCACTTGCTCAGTCAATGGTTTGTTACTTGTTCTGAGGAATCATGGTTGTCCTTTAAGTGCTTTTGGAAGAACTGTGACAGAGTCTGCTAAAATCTGCATTTAATTTTAATTTGAAATCTTTCTGTAAGTACAAGTATTGAGTGAAGACAAGCATTCTTTTAAAAAATATATTAACCATAGAAATATTTTACTGTTCTCTGCAAATTTAAGGTAATTACAGGAATGCAGAACTTGCATGATAAAGGTAGCAAAATTACCCTTCATATTATAGACTAAATTTACTGCATTTAGCCAGCTGTGAATTTGAGGTGACAAAGGGCTTAAAAATACTGTGACTGGTAAACTGTCTTGGTTGACTGTAATTGTTATTTAAAAAGATAAAGGCATTAGAAAAGATACAAAACATGATATAAATTATAACCAGCAGGCTCCTTTTATTCCAGTAATGCCTGATTGGCTGCTGTGTAAGGAAGCAAAAATGGGGCCACTAAACATACTTGGGAGAGAAGAAACTATAAGAACATGTAAGTTAACTAACACACTCTTTCCTATTATTAAATGTCCTTTGTCATTCTTTTTTTTTCCCTGCTCCCTGGCATATAAGCTACTCTCACTCAACCTCCCACATTCATCATACAGCAGATCTGAGTAGGCTTAAGGGAATAATTTAAAATATGCTACTAAAGATTCTTGAAAGTATTTTATGGACATTATGAAATAAAGCAGAAATTATTCAATTTGACACAGGGATATGACTACACCTCTGTTTATATTTCATACTCCTTTTAATTAAACCCTTATTTCAAATATGGGTAATATATTAGGACATCTTTCTTTGTAGGAAAGAACAAGCTGGGATGTATATTATATTCAATTTCTGTTTCTGTATGCTGATCTGCTCATCAAAGTGTGAGATGTGGAACATAGAATCATAGAATCATAGAATAGTTAAGGTTGGAAAGGACCTTAAGATCATCAAGTTCCAACCTCCCTGCCATGGGCAGGGACACCTCACACTAAACCATGTCACCCAAGGCTTTGTTCAACCTGGCCTTGAACACTGCCAGGGATGGAGCGTTCACAACTTCCTTGGGCAACACATTCCAGTGCCTCACCACCCTCACAGTAAAGAATTTCTTCCTTATATCCAATCTAAACTTCCCTTGTTTAAGTTTGAACCCGTTACCCCTTGTCATATCACTACAGTCCCTAATCAAGAGCCCCTCCCCAGCATCCTTCACAGGCCCCCTTCAGATACTGGAAGGCTGCTATGAGGTCTCCATGCAGCCTTCTCTTCTCCAGGCTGAACAGCCCCAACTTTCTCAGCCTGTCTTCATACGGGAGGTGCTCCAGTCCCGTGATCATCCTTGTGGCCCTCCTCTGGACTTGTTCTAACAGTTCCATGTCCTTTTTATGCTGAGGACACCAGAACTGCACACATGCTTCAACATCTTGCTGAAGTATCAGAAAGTTCCGACTCTGTAAGGTTTGATTCCCCCTGATATGATTATTCTTCTTCTGAAGATGTGATGTGTTTCAATGGAGAGTTAATTGAGTGGAAATCAGTAATCTGGAGCTCTTGTATAACTCTATCAGTCAACAATGTCATCTTGATCCAATTACCCTGAAATAAAAACTTTACATAAGAATGAAGTAGAATTGAGATGTTTATATTTAGTCTTGTAAAGGCTTAGATATTATACTTGGGTTTCTACCATATCTGCCATATCTTTAGACAGCAGAGATCTTCTTCTCCACATGCTTAAATCTTAGCAGTGTTCAGAGCCATGTGGTATTGCTTAAGTACATCTAGAGCCTTCTGCTTAGGGGACCATATCCAGAACAGGCAATATTCTGGTGATTAAACTAAGTTCAAACCAGGAAGAGTAGATTTTTCCAACTTGAAATTGAAGGAAATTGAAATGTAGTTAGTACTGAATATTTTCACAAAAACATAAGTATGACACGTACAGGGAAGGTTTTGAGGGATGTTTCAACACTTCAGTATTTTTCAGTGTAGCCTTAAATTTTCTGTAGCATAAGTTTTTGTTTTTGTACATGTATGACCTGTATCCAAATGTACTGAAATTCAAATTAGACTTTCAAGTCCCTACATAATGTTGGTAACAGTTTTGATGTGGAGCTCTATTTATTTTTATTGAGTTACAAGGTTCTACATAGATTTTAAATCCAGTATTTTAATTTTTTGTCTGTGTGTTTTTCCTCACTTCTGTTTTTATAACCTGATTTTATTCATCTCAACTCTTTGTAAATTCAAAATGGGTTATTGTGGGAAGGTTTGTAAATTGACAAGAAAGTACATTTCTTTATGTATGGATTTTACCTTCTGTCTCCCAAAATACTGCCTTGAGAAACTGAATAGCATGTTCTGAAATATCATTTCCCCAGTAGCATCATGCCCAGAAGTGTCATCCTACACAGACGATTCAACAAGGTGCAACATTAATGCAGCAGGCACAAATGGAAAAGGAGGCACTTCTTCAATATAATTGTGAGCAGAAAGAGGTCATTTCACTACTGTTAATCTGGATACATAAAGACGGGTAAATGTAGGAAAGGAATCCAAAAACAGTGGATCTCACAACATTCAAACTGTGCACACCTTGAAAGCTCTACCACTTCCTTCATTGCTTTTTCAGGTGAGTACCCCAAAGGATAGATTCTTTCATGAGTCAGGAAGCCTCCCAGGTATCACAGTGATACTATTTTCTTATTAATGCCACAGTCTATGCAGTTACATGGAGCAAATGCGTTCTACTTTTTTCTTGCCTCCCAATGTAAGCTCTGTTTCAGTTAACATTCCCATATATTTGCTTTTGCTTTACACTTTAACTGATTGCAAAAAACAGAGCACTGTTATAAGACTTTAAGAGCATAAGAATTGCCATATTATATTAAACAACAGGTCCATCAAGCCCACTATCCTGTCTCAAGACATTGTCAGCAGCTGGTACTTAGGGAAAGAGTATGATGGTGAGGAAAATGCTCTGGTCTCCCTGCCCTATTTCATTCCATTACAACATTTAGATTCAAATATTAATTGCAACATTCCATCATATTTACATGTGTGACAATTCATAGACAGCCAATGCCAAAAGAAATCTGATATGTTACCAAGGGTTTCTATTCATAATTTGTAGTGACAGCAAATTAAGGAGACAAAATTCTTTCCAAACCCTAAATTTGAAGGTATTGCATTGCAATTTGAGACTTTAATATTTTCTGCAGAATTTTATATCACAGATTTCATGGATTTTATAATATATAAAATGAAATTCATTTTTATTATTTTGGTGGGGTTTTTTTGTTACTGGAACTGTGGAGTTTGCATTACCCTTTTATGCATGCTGTGAAGAATTCTTTTATGGAAAAATATATTGGGAACAGTATACCAAGGTTACTTACAAGATACAAAGCATGAATAAACCACACATGTCGACATATTTAAAATCTATTTAAAGACTAATTAAAATAATGCAAATAGTTCCTGACTTTCAATGGGTTAAAATCACTTCTTTTGGATGTCAATGCCTTTGATGACTCTTTATAGGCTGTGCTTTTTGCTGAGCAAGTTTTGACCACACAATCCTTGAGGTGCCTTCCAGCTCAGAATTCTATGACTTTGTGACTGATTCTATGATTTATTTTGATCCCTGTTTATTCATATACCTCAGTGTAAATATGTATCTAAGTTCCGATGAGAGGGTTTGGTATCTGTCAAATGAAATGCTTAATATTGAACATGAACAGAACAAGAAAAATTTAAATGAACTGTTTCTTCAGCTGTATTTAGATCTTTCAAAAGTTAAGATTTTTCCCTTTCTACTTGCTGCTGGATATTTATAACTGGCATTCTGTATGTTTCATGAACAAAGAACACTGTAATGAGGCCTGAGCTGTTGTGTTATTTTCTTTCTCACTTGTTAATATAACGGAGAAAGTAAAATCTTTATCACTAGTAAACTAGTATCACAACTCAGTCCCATGGGTATGCTTTACCAATACTTTGCAGAGCATATATAGCATTAAAGGCTTTTAAAAGCTTATTACTTGCCATAGATTTTAATAAAAACACCTCACATCTACTATTTTAGTTTTAATGAATAGAAAATTTCATTTTTTGTGTGTGTGAATAGAAATTAACAATTAATGCATTATCAAGGGGGATTGACTCAACCATTTTATTCATTGTTTTTTCTAGATGTTTCATTCATATTCTTAGAGAGTACTGAAAATTATTGGAGTAGGCAACGGTGGAAAAATGTTTCAAGAATGGATCTGATAGAGAAATGCACAGATTTAACATCTTTGTCGTTGACATGGACAGTGGGATTGAGTGCACCCTCAGCAAGTTTGCCGATGACACCAAGCTGTGTGGTTCGGTTGATACACTGGAGGGAAGGAATGCCATCCAGAGGGACCTTGACATGCTTGTGAGGTGGGCTCATGCCAACCTTATGAAGTTTAACCATGCCAAGTGCAAGCTCCTACACCTGGGTCAGAGCAATCCCACGCACATCTGCATGTCGGACAGAGAAGAGATTCAGAGCAGCCCTGTGGAGAAGGACTTGGAGGTATTGGTTGATGAGAAGATGAACATGAGCCTGCTTCAGTGTGTGCTCACAACCCAGAAAGCCAACCATATCCTGGGCTGCATCAAAAGGAGTGTGACCAGCAGGTTGAAGGAGGTC
Source organism: Melopsittacus undulatus (assembly GCF_012275295.1). Classification (NCBI taxonomy): domain Eukaryota; kingdom Metazoa; phylum Chordata; class Aves; order Psittaciformes; family Psittaculidae; genus Melopsittacus; species Melopsittacus undulatus. The sequence goes on from NW_022994213.1 coordinate 19,821, forward strand.
ACACTCCTCTTGAGATCTCACGTGGAGGATTGTGTGCAGTTCTGGTGTCCTCAGCATAAAAAGGATGTGGAACTCTTCGAACAAGTCCTTGAAGATGATCAGGGGGCTATAGGACCTCCCATATGAAGACAGGCTGAGAAAGTTGGGGCTGTTCAGCCTGGAGAAGAGAAGGCTGCGTGGAGACCTCATAGCAGCCTTCCAGTATCTGAAAGAGGCCTATAAGGATGCTGGGAAGGGACTCTTCATTAGGAACTGTAGTGATAGGACCAGGGGTAAGGGGTCAAAACTTAAACAGGAGAAATTTAGATTGGATATAAGGAGGAAGTTCTTTACTGTGAGGGTGGTGAGGCACTGGAATGGGTTGCCCAGGGAAGTTGAGAATCCCTGGAGGAGTTCAAGGGCAGGTTGGACAGAGCCTTGGGTGACATGGTTTAGTGTGAGGTGTCCCTGGCCATGGCAAGGAGGTTGAAACTAGATGATCTTAAGGTCCATTCCAACGCAAATCATTCTGTGATTCTGTGACTTTTCCATGCTGTTATTAAGGCAGAAGGCTTGACTAAAGGAACTAAGGGGAATGAAGTCCATCCCTTTTCACAGTGAATTTCCACCATACTACTGTACACATTGCAGGTAAAAGGATGAGACTCCCTGCACTCACAACAAAGCACAACTGCTTTCCCTGTCTCTTAAAGTAAAACATTAACGTTTCTGTCTTAATTTTTCTTTTGGTAAGGAGATGTAAATACTATGGACTTGTCCTCCAGCCCCAATTGGTGTACCACAAGCACTTGGGAATTATGGTAATTGATTTGATCTGGATATGGAAACTTCAGAGTATGTACCTAGTTATCCTTTTTTATCTAATTCACAGTACGTTTTATCCATCAGGAGTAAACACTCCATCTTGCCAGGAGATGGTGACAAAACTCCAGAAAACATAGATTTGTGTTTTCAACAGGAAATTAAAAGTACAGATTTTAACACTTCTAAACAGACATTTTTAACCTTCAGCATTTAAAACAAAGTTAAATCTACCCATACAGTATTAAGCCCCAAGATTGTTTCAGTTTTGGAGGCTTCTTAAATGTATCTGGTTTGGGGAGTTTGCTTGTTTGCTTGCTTGTTTCACTGTGTAGGAAACTACTCATCTGAAAAATTAAACCCAGCACCTAATTCCTTGGCTTGGTCTCTTCCTTACTTTAGCTTACTTCAGTAAAAATGTTTTTGGTTTGTTTTTTCCTGGTTTAATTTTTACTTTATATATCAAATCTATTGAAACTAATAAGAGTCTTCCACAGATATAAAGTTGATCCAAATACTGATAGGTCTTATGATTGAAAAAAAGAACCAGACAGATATTTTGGACTGATACATAAAAAGCAGCATGCTTAATTTCAGGATTAATTTGGGTCTGTAAAATACCTGAAGAAAACATTACTGTTTTGGGATGCTTGGGGTCCTCACAGAACTTCCTATCCTGTAAAGCTAGCCATGCTTTAGACCCCCATTTCTGCACCAGATCAGAATGTTCTAAATGAATTGCACATGCTCTGCACTTTTCGTTGTCCCTTTCATTTCATTGTTCATTTTGGAATATTTTAACTTTTAAAAGCCCAAACAGCCTGTTTACCTGCTTTTTACACAACTTGAGTTGATACAAGGCAGAAATAAAAGCTAGTAAAAGGTACTGCTGTTTGCCATGTTCTTAGACAAAGACCTGACATGAAATAAAAAGGAATTTAACTGACTTAATTCTGTTGGATCCATATCTTAGTGGAGCTCTAAACATTTTTCAGACAGCTGACATCTGAACCAACCTTAGGAGCCAGAGGAGCAGGGAAAGGATGAGAATAACACAGGAAAGGGGTAGAAACTAAGTGTCTGTATAGCAATTTTAGAGGTTTTATTACTATTATTGAGACCTTATTTTATGTTCTAGCTGTATTCTTTATTTTCTTTAACAATTAGATATGGGCTAATAATCACAGAATCACAGAATCCCAAGGGTTGGAAGGGACCTCAAGAGATCATCTAGTCCAATCCCCCTGCAAGAGCAGGGTAACCTAGAGTACATCACACAGGAACTTGTCCAGGTGGGCCTTGAGTATCTCCAACGTAGGAGACTCCACAACCCCCCTGGGCAACCTGTTCCAGTGCTCTGTCACTCTTACAGTAAACAAGTTCTTCCTGATGTTAACGTGGAACCTCCTATGTTCCAGTTTACAACCATTGCCTCTTGTCCTGTCACTGGATATCACTGAAAAAAGCCTAGCTCCATCATCCTGACACCCACCCTTTACATATTTGTAAATGCTGATGAGGTCACCCCTCAGTCTCCTCCAAGCTAAAGAGACCCAGATCCCTCAACCTCTCCTCATAAGGGAGGTGTTCCACTCCCTTCATCATCTTTGTGGCTCTGCACTGGACTCTTTCAAGCAATTCCCTGTGCTTCTTGAACTGAGGGGCCCAGAACTGGACGCAATATTCCAGATGCGGCCTCACCAAGGCAGAGTAGAGGGGGAGGAGAACCTCTCTTGCCCTACTAACCACACTCTTTCTAATGCACCCTAGGATGCCATTTGCCTTCTTGGCCACAAGGGCACATTGCTGGCTCATGCTCATCCTCCTATCCACCAGGACCCCCAGGTCCCTTTCCCCTTCACTCCTTTCCAGCAGGTCAACCCCCAACTTGTACTGGTACATGGGCTTGTTCTTCCCCAGATGCAAGACTCTACACTTGCCCTTGTTGAATTTCATCAAGTTTCACCCCGCCCAACTCTCCAGCCTGTCCAGGTCTCACTGTATGGCAACACAGCCTTCTGGTGTGTCAGCCACTCCTCCCAGTTTAGTGTCATCAGTGAACTTGCTGAGGGTACACTCAGTTCCTTCATCCAGGTCGTTGATGAAAATATTAAACACAGTGGTCCCAGCACCGACCCCTGAGGGACTCCACTAGTCACAGACCTCCAGGTAGATTCTGTGCCATTGACCACAACTCTCTGCCTTCTTCCTTTCAACCAGTTCTTGATCCACCTCACTACGTGATCGTCAAGCCCACACTTCTTTAGCTTATCTATGAGGATGCTGTGGGAAACAGTATCAAATGCCTACTGAAATCAAGGAAAACCACATCTACCGCTCTACCATCACCCCTCCACCTAGTTAATTCCTCATAGAAGGCTGTAAGGTTGGTCAAACATGACTTCCCCCTGGTAAAACCATGTTGGCTGTTCTTAATGACCCCCTCATCCTTGATATGTCTAGAGATGGCATCAAGAATAAGTTGCTCAATTACCTTTCCAGGGATGGAGGTAAGGCTGACCGGTATATAATTATCTGGGTCCTCCTTCCTGCCCTTCTGATAGACTGGCGTGACATTTGCCATCCTCCAATCCTCAGGCACCTCTCCCGTTTCCCAAAGATGATGGAGAGTGGCCTAGCAATGACCTCCGCCAGCTCCCTCAGCACCTGTGGGTGTATTCCATCCGCACCCATCGATTTATAGATGTCCAGGTTGCATAGCTGATCTCTAACCCAATCCTCATCTGCCAAAGCAAACTCCTCCTTTGTCCTGACTCCTTCTGGGGCTATAGGAATCTGGGGCCCCCAGGGAGAGTCTGCGGGCGTAAAGACAGAGGCAAGGAAGGCATTCAGCACCTCTGCCTTCTTCATATCCTCTGTCTCCAGGGCACCCACCTTGTTCAGCAGTAGGCCTATATTGCCTCTTGTGTTAGTTTTATTTGCTGTGTATTTGAAGAAGCCCTTTCTATTGTCCTTAACCTGACTAGCAAGATTAAGTTCCAAGGAGGCCTTAGCTGTCCTAATTGCCTCCCTACATCCTCTAACAACTGTCCTATATTCCTCCCAGGTTGTCAGCCCCTCTTTCCATAATCCATAGATTCTCTTTTTCCACATGAGTTTGCTCAGCAGTTCCTTGTTTAACCATGCTGGTCTCCTAGCTCCCTTACTTGATTTCCTACCCATTGGGACACTCTGATCCTGAGCTTGGAAGAAGCGGTCCTTGAGTGCTGACCAACTATCTTGAGCCCCTTTACCACCTAGTACCCTTTCCCATGAGACTTCCCTTAGCAGTTGCTTGAAGAGGCCAAAGTTGGCCCTTCAGAAATCTAGAACTGTGGCCTTGCTAGGCATTCTGTTCTTCCCACACAGGATCCTAAACTCCACCATCTCATGGTCACTGCAGCCCAGGCTGCCATTGACCATCACCCCTTCAACCAGACCCTCCTTGTTGGTGTGTACTAAATCTAGCAGCGCTCCTCTCCTAGTTGGTTTGTCCACCATTTGCATTAAGAAGTTATCATCAATGCACTGGAGGAACCTCCTAGACTGTGAATGATTGGCTGTGTAAATCTTCCATAATAATTAAATTCTTAAGCTTTCCTTTACTCTAGAAATAAATTCCTGGCTTTATAGAAAGGTGTAATTTCTCTTTACCCATAAACAAGATTTTCAGTGCAACCCTGTCTCCATGTTCATGATGGGTGCTTCTGGAGCTTGATCCATGTGTAAGCAAGTAATTATCTGGATTCATCTTCTTTGTTTCAGATACTGCAACTTTCACACCTCCCCACATCTTTAGTGGTGAAGGTCTAGCTCCTTTCTACACCTTGCAGACTGGCAGAGGCAATACTATGATGCTCACATAGTATTGTCTCCGTGGATTATTTTGAAGTTCCATATGAAAAGGTGGACTAGGACTTCTCCTAACATGATGCAGTGTTTCTGTATTTCTCTGTACCTATCAGTGTTAGCCTATGCAATTACTGTGTGTATCAGAGAATGAATGTCTAGTAGTAGTTTCTGAACACAAAGTGCTGTGTCAGTAATATTCAGTAATCAAATAGCATATACAACATCACAGTGTCTTTTCTATTTCGATGAGCACTCCAAAACATCTGTAAAAGGCTATGTGGCAAAGATTAATATTTCTAAAAAAAAGGAATCATTCTGCTTCCGATCTCTAAGACTTTATCTTCAGAGGAAACAGACAACTCATATTTTTTTCAGTGATCTTGGAAACTGAGATTCATAATTCTACCAGATACACAAAAAGAAAAACAAGTGGTGGTGGCATTGCTTTTATGTCATGCTGTTATCTTCTTCTTCTCTACTAAATTGTTATAGAAATGATGTTTCTGTCTTCCATTCAGAAGATAGCTAACTTATCATATTTTTTCTTTACCTTTGGTTCCCTGCTCCCCTAACCTTTTGCTGTGAGAACATACAATCTGCTTCACAAACACCTATTCTCTCAGAGATGACCTTACTAATAACTGTCTACCTAGACACTAAACAAAAGTTTTCAGTTTCTGCTTATCTTAAAAATGTGCCAAGCATATCTTAAACCTGAAGAAACAGCTAAATGAACTATTCAGATGAAACATATTATTTCACATTAAAAAACTCACCTCTGCTAGGTACTAAAGATCAGCAAGAACTATCTTGCTGAATTACTTAATCTCTCTATAGAAATCAAAATTTCATCTAAGGAGTTTATCAATTGTTCTACTTTGGTTCATAAGCTGATTCTTTTTTTTTATTTGTGTGATGAAGACACAACGTATTTACTGAGTCGTGATTCAGTCCTGATATGTGAGAAGGTTATGACTCAGTCACACCTGGTATTTTCATGTCTTGCAACAGAGAACCTCTTCCACTCCAGTTAACTTGGTTACATGTTGATATGATATGGCTGATAAGCCTGTTTCCAGCACTACACCACTTCTAGTAAGGTGTGCCTCAAATGTACAAATATATGACAAATTGCCTATTATGAAGATGTCTAATATATAATATTGATCTAAAATTGCTCTTGGTACATTCTTGCATCTCTTTCATGGATTAAAATAATCTCCCTGTAAAGCTGATTTTTTTTTCCCAACTCAAGGACAACAGAAATTATATATTTAATGAACAGAAACAGGTCTGTTACTGTAAAATAGCACCTGTTTATCAGCTTTCAATCCTTTACCTGGCCTATATCAAGACCTCAAGCCTACATTGATAGCAGAGCAACTGACAGTATGGGTATAAGGTAATACCCTTTGTTCTTTGGGAACAGCAGAAATCGCACTGCTATATCAGTGCTCAGTAAAGCAACACAGCTTTGAGATCTGAGCAGAACCTGGCTTATACACAGCAGAGAAAACAAAAAATGTGTTTGCATTACATGTAAAACACTCTATGTAGCATGAAAGCACAAAGGAGATAACAAGAAGGTGTAAAGAGCAGTCACAAGGGCAGAAGCAGGAGAGCAGGATGGCTCTGGCCTTGTTTTTCTGGGGAAGGATGCTGCAGCTGGTCAGTGCTGTTGGGTGTCTGGAGCAGGTCCTTCAGCTTCTCTGAAAAAGAAATTGCTGAGTGCTATTTACCCGGCTTTGCTGCTGCAGCTCAGCAGCCATCTCTAACATGTTATCATTACTATGTAACTAGGTTAAGTATATTCAGAATTCTAAGCAAGGCTGTGGGGGTGTTTCTTTTCCTCCAGCCTCCCTCTGTAGTAACATGATTGGTACTACAGCCTAGTCAGTAAACTTGAATGCAGTAGTTCTTTCTATCCTTCTCACTTCAGGTGTACAAAAAAGCAGCAGCTCCATGGATAATTAGTTTCTCTACTGACAGCAGCAGATAGCTTTTTTTAATATCTCTCTGCCTTTGGAGCCATATTAGCTGTACATAGTATATAGCACTTAACAAGCACTTCATGAGTCATTTATCCTTTCAAGTGGTTATTTTTCTTCTAAAAGAACAAGTTCCATATTCTGTTGATCAACCTGGAGACATTATCAGTGGCTTTATAGAAGCTTTCCTTTGAGCTAATACTTTCTTCTTTTAACACAAAAATTTTTCTTCAAAAACATGTTATGAAATTTCTAAACTCAATCAGGCTTTTGGAGCATCTAGAGAAACAGACCTAAACAACTTCCTGAAGACAGCTTAACTAACAGTTAAATGGAGTGATACTAAGTTTGACAACACATCTATCGATGACTCCATCTGGTCAGCTCCTTAGAAAACATTCTTGCATTTGTAACATGAAATGAGAAATTATATATATATCAAATCATGTAAACAAAACCAGTACTAATGTATGCAAATGTGGGTATGGAAAACATCCAGGTTCTTGTGGAAAAAAATACTTATGAGATATATGTGTAAGACCAGACTGTTAAGTTCCATTTTTTGCCATTTCAAACCATACCAGCTATCCATTTACACAGTTAGGCAGCACCTTAGAAGTTTTGATAGAGGGTTAATCCTAGTCAATATATGATCAAAATCTTCAGGCTGTACTGTCTGAACTGAAGCAATCCAACTCTAACCATTCTATGATTCTACAATTCACACTAGTGGCATTTTCCTGCAAGAACTCTGTTTCCCTGGCCATAGAGTGCAATCATTCTTTCGGAAAATATTGCCAAATATCAGTAGGAAGCATCTTATTGATTTTGGTGAAATTGGAAAACTGAAAATGGAAATGGGGTACCAAAAATATTATGACAATTGGTAAGTCAATTTGTCACCTAATGGGATTATATTTGCCTGTAGATCAAAGAGCCAGAGCAATATAAAGCTTTTAACCCTGCCAAATATCACAGTTAAGATTTACTTTCCTCCCAGAAGAAAAGAGCAGAAGTAATTTAGCAAATTACAAGTTGTAAATGGCTTTACTGTTCTAAGACATAAAGTGGGATGAGAGGGTGGTACACTGGTCAACCATGTGGGGAATAAAAGGGTACAAGGAACTAGTGGTGTGTTTAAGGAGCTCAGCCTACAGAAACAATAATATACATGACCCACCAATAGTTATTTTGTCCTCCCTCCTCTCTAAAACATGATCTTAATTATTTCGTAGTGAGACAATGTGATTTCATGGTTCCTATTTCAGACATAGCAACTTTTTCTACATACATTTTTGCTAGGAACTTTAATAATGAGATTTTTTTAGACTTTTCTAGTTTGCTTTTGTCCATGTTCTGTGCTACATACACCAGATGGCACTCAGTGCTTCTTACTCAATGAGTCAATGCCGTTTATAGACAAGAAATTACAGCAACCAGTGAAACAATTACTGAGATTCCTGTTACCTTGAGCTTGAATTGCAGAGATTGCTAAAGACAGTAATAGGAATTGATAACTTTCCAATTATGCCTGTAGCAGCATGAAATGCTGAGGTCTTGTGTACATCTAGTTAACATGCTATGTACTTATTGCAGTAAATTAGAGAAGAGTGACCACTGTTCCCAGATATTCCGAGTAACCTTTGTATATTTTGTTCAGAAGGAAGATGCTAATGCTGCCCTTGTTGTTACACAAACACAGCTATTGATTCTTTGACGTTTACTGTTGTCGTGGTTTAAACCAAGTCCCCCAACTCCCGGAGAGTTAGGAAAGAAAATCCAAAGAATGTAGCCCCCACGGATTGAGATAAGAACGGTTTAATAGATAAGGCATAACACAAAATCACTACTGCCATTACCACTACAAATAATAATGATAAAGCCAATAACAAGCAAAAAGAATACAACACCCCACCAGCCACCGACCCATAACTCACTCCACCCTGCCTGGCCGAGCACCACGTGCTCCCTCCTCCATTTTCCTTCAGAGCTCCCCCCCTCCTGCTCTCTCTCCCAGTTGCATCCTGGGCATCACGTGCTATGGTATGGAATACCTCATTGGTCAGCTCGGGTCAGGTGTCCCATCTCCACCTCCCCCCCGGCCTCCCCTCCTCCACCTGGCTGGAGCACGTGCTCAGAAAAAACCTTGAACAAAAACACCCTCAAAACATACTCTCTATCAGCAACTGTTCCCAGCCCATAACTCAAAACACAGCACTGCACCAGCTACAAGAAAAATGACTGCTACGGCTGAACCCATGACAACTGTTTTGGAGATCATTTCTTCAGAAAAGCTTAGAAGACATTAAGTTCTAATCACCCTGATAAATAGTAGGAATAAAATAAGAATTTATAGTAAGAAAAAAAAATCTCCTATACTCATATTGAAATATATGGAGCCCTGAAATCTCACTGAAATTAAGGGAACAAAGTCATAGTTAGAGCTTCTACCAGATGTGAAAAAATGCAGAACCAAAAGAACCATAATGAAAACATTTTTATGGAATGTTTCATTCTTAAAGGTTTAGCCTGAAAGGGAAATGCTGAACTACAAAGCAGGCTTCAGTGCAGAAGTCCCCAGACTGTGATGTTCTTTGATAACAATATGACTTATGTTTGGTGAAAGTAATGTTAACTTTCTAAGTTATCACTTTTGCAAGTACAGAGTAAAAATTAAGATGATCCTTGTCTTTAGAGATCTGGGAACTCTAAAAAAACAACCAAACAATAGATAAGCTTTAACATGTATTCATTTCATTATAAAATTTTGCCTACTTTCGATTACAATCAGGCTGATCTTGAAATAATTTGCAGTATTTACAATAAAGCAGGAATACACGGAGTGAATGGGAGCATAGTCCTTTTTTTCCATTTCCTCTTCCTCTATCATACGTAATCATGCTCTTTTCCAAGCACAGTAAGCTGGGGATGCTGCCAAGTCCAGCTCTTATCATGTCCCAGACTGTGATAAAGTCACACAAGGAGCAAATCTCTATGATATATTTCAAGAATAATGAAAAGTCACATAAGAGCAGCAAAATTATCCACCTAAAACACCAAGCAGCTGTGGCACTGGCAGGGTTTTAGAAGCTGGTATCACATCAGAACACTGTTCTTGGCTCATCTGTCTGTCCTTCAGATAACCACTGTGTCTCTGACACTGAGTTTTGAGTGTTCTCCTTAATCCCAATCAGTCTTCACAATCCACTACATCCTATGTGCCTGCTAAGACTCCAAAAAATCAAGTCAAAGATAACTTTTATAACTGTAACAGACACAACTGAAGTTGAACCTTTTCACGGCAAACTCTGAGATCAAAGACACCATATAGTCTGTGGTGCACAGCTGTGAGAATTCTGTGAAGTATTTTGAAAGGAAAATGCAAAAAAAAAAGTTATCAATTCCTTTTTAAGAGTGTCTTGTTTTGCAGTAAGATTCCCACTATTTGGGTTTTGATTACTCGCTGGATTGACAAATGCTTCTCATCAGCCTTTCATGAAATGTTCCTGAAAGTCTGATTAATTTTCTTTTTGAACCTAAGACTCTCTGAAAATTTTACTACATCAGCCAGTGGGGATACTATTGGGAATCTTCATCTGGCATCTCATCAGGTAACTACAAGTTCAGTGTCACAGCTTTTGCTTTAGTTGACATTTTTTGTCTTTCAGTAATAGTTACTAAGATGGTAGAGGAAACTTTTAGCTTCTGTATTATGAAAAGAGAGCTTTTATCGGTGAACTTTTCCCAATAGAATAAGTGTCCTTTATTCAAGCTGAGCATCCCACATCAAGTCAGCTTGTCTTTTGCAAGGAAGTCATTTACTGTTAAGGAATAAGTCTAACTGCAGGGCTTTATCTTTATATGTAGAACGCTTCTGAAAAGTTATCGAAACCAGTTCTTGCCTCACTGTATTTTATAACTTCTGGCCTTTTAAGGCAATTTTATTTACACTGCCTTGTGGACTTCAAAGCTCTCTACCCTGCTCTTTCTGTAGGCAACAGGAGAGTTTAATTTTCATGTTTTCACTGTGTTAACTTGTAAGACATATATATATGATGTGAGGTCTCAGTATATCATCAGTGTAGACAGCAGTAACATACCATATTGGAAACTGTGGAAAACATAACCTCTGCATTATTTTTGCTCCTTGTTAACACACAGTAATTATGCTCCAATGAGTGAAATCAGGTTTTTGCCATGAAGCTTTAAAAACCTCACAAGAATAATTTGCACTGAATACTATAAGAACTCTCTAGTTTTCATTCCACAAACAGAATTAATCCAAAACACTGTAAATTTGTTTTAACTTGCTACTACTTGGTACTAGGAGATAGTAAATGCCAAATAACAGTCATCATAACTAAAAACCTGTAATTTAATAAATTTTGTTACATTTCAGTTCTATAATAGCCACTGCATTTAGGTAATTTAGACTATCTCTAGCCATTTAATTCTAACTATAACAGGCAGTTGTGCACTAAAGGAATGCCATTAATTTCTTAGCCAGAGTATCTAAAGGTACATGCAGACTTAACCAACAAGCCTTTCAGGTAACCACAGATTGCAAGTCCCACAGATACAAACATCTCAGAGTAAGTGTGTGGTACATGAAAAAAAAGGTTAGAGGACTAGTACATTAGAAGAAATCAATAGAAGAGAATAATTTATCATTCTTTTGCAATAAGATCATAAGTTCTCTTTACGCTGGTGTATGTCGGGAAGATACAGTCATATATGGCAATATTTTAATTATAAAATTGTTCATATACTTAATTACATTCAATATTATTTTTAATCTGAATTTATATTCTTCCATCATCTTCCCTCTGAGTCTTCTGCATATCTGAAATGAAAAATATTAGGCTACCTTTTGTAATCATCTATTTCATGAAAATTTATCTGTCATGGTACCCCATATAATCTATGTACAAGCAGTGGAGAGAGATAGGTGCCTGTAAAATATCTATGGGCAGGATTCCAGTTCATGCAGTTCAGACCATTTCTGGATTGATGGATTAGAGTAGTGGTTAAATGTCTACCCCTTTTCCTAAATACAGGGAATCAACAGCACAAGGTAGACACTTTGGTTGACTTGGAGTCTGGTTTCCAAAACATCATGCTGAAGGAACTTGCATTATGGTGGTGGGCTTTAGCATGCAAGGGTTATGGAGCCACAAGAAGAGCAGGAAAATGAGATCTGGGCATTAGCACTGATATTGGCATGTTTGGCCGAGTGGGCGAGGAATCTGATCCCAGGATCTTTGTTGGATCTTTTTAATCTGATGAAGATACACTAGCCCATTTCAATGAACCAGAATCAAATAATTTTGACTTCTCTAAGAGATTGGCTCAATCACATGTGCTTGACTCAGGATCTGTTACCAGTTTTCCAACTGGCCTTATATTTCCCTCATGTCTTCATACAGAGTTGCTCCATTTCACAGGTCTGAAGGTTATTCTGCCCTTTGGGAAATGGACTAACGTGGGTCTTACCTGACTATCGATTGAAACCTGTTTCATACTCAGAAATAAAATCTCCTGTGTCCTAAATTCAGACACATCTGAAATAATGTGGGCAACTAAAACTCAGCACCTAAAACTTTCTGGAGACCCCTAGCTAATATGGGAAACCTGAACTTAAGAAACCCTGGAAAGCAGACCTTCTAGATGGTGGTCTAGGTTGGATACTTCAGAATAATTTTGGCACTCTCCAACTTAAGCCATTATTTAGCTTAGAAATAAGGAGTTAAAAGGTTTATTTATCTAGTACAGTTAATAGGAACATTTTGTTTATAAATTCAGTAATATAATAGAAGGGAGAAATGAAAACATAAAAAAGCAGATGTCGAGTATCAGGGAGGTGCAGGGGCTGCCTGTCTGTGGGGCCAGGAGCAGGTTGAGACTCACTGAGGTGGCAGGCCCTGAAGAGGCCTAACAAATATTCAAGGCAGTCATAAACAATAGATGAGTGAGCACAGTCACCAAAGTCTTTGTAGATACATAGGGGTGAATCTGCAGTGTATTAGAAAAAAACACTTTCAGTGACTCCATAAGAGCAAGGAAAAAGAATGTCTGACTCAAGGTTCTCCAAATCATGAATAGAACAAAGATAAGCAGCAAAAACTGTCCAGGACACAATAAAAAGTGCCTATGCTAAATCTATGAGCTCTTTGCAAAGAAGCAAATGGGTTAAACCTTTCCTCTAATGTTTTTCCCCCCTTTGAATCAATGTGAAACAATTTTTCTTGTTACCAGTATTTCACTTTTTCCAGTGAATCAGCATTTCACTGCCACATTTAGCATACTTTTTGCCTTCTTTAATTATTTGGCTACCCTCTACCCAACTAGCAAAATGGTTTACAACGTCTGGTCCTTCTGGGAAAACTGTTAAAGGTAATAAAGAAAAAAGGTTTATTATCAGTAGGCTTGAATTTATATTAGGGGCAGCTTTTCTTATATAAGAAAATATTTAGGGAGTTGGAAATTTAAAAAAGGATTTCCTAAAAGTGGTGACTGGTGTGTTGGAAGGGGCTCACAACACAGATAAACCTTTACAAAACTCTTTACATCAAGTCAAATTAGGCCTCATATATACATAGATGTGATAATTTGACATAAATTAATTTACCTAAGTTATGAATGTTAGGTGAAAAACACACTCTCTCTATGACTTTCATTGCTGTATTTGTGCAAAACTCAAACTCTTATAATCTTATTTGTTCCAGGAAAGCAATTCTCAAGGTCTAGAAGTACTTTATCAACATGCTTACTTGATACATATTTGCAGGTGAAAAGGTCTTTATTCATTTCCTTGGTTTTGCAAGCAGTGACTGCTTGATAGTTTCTAATGAAATACATGAGATATTGACTGTTTACCACCTTTAGAAAATGAAGCCAGAGTTTTAGTTAGTTTGCTTAATTTTGTATTTCAAAGTCACGTTGCATATATGTGTAACAAAGGTTTATACCATTCAGCACAGTTTTAACCTTCTTTTTAATTAGTGCCATATTTTACTTTAAACAATTCCTCATTTTTTAAAATCTTCTAATTTTGCAGATATTCATATTCAATACAAGTCCAATAAAAATTGTGAGACACTAAAATATTATCTTTCACAAAACAAAGCAGTTGCTGCAGCTCCCTTAAAGTTATTATTGTATTCAATCATATTTATGAAGGTATAGTACAGTTATGAAATATAATACAAATACAGAGGCAGTTAGCAACAAAGCAAAATAGCTCATTATATGTTTAGAATGACAGCTTCATTACTGCCCTACGCAAATTACACAGTTGTAATAAGATACGTAGCAAATATAAGTTATTTTGAGACTGAAGGCACAGCAAGCCTGAGTTCTATGTAGCTCTGCAACTTTTACATTTTATGAATAATATAACTTAAAATTTGCATTGAAATAACATTAAAATGAAAGAAAGGAATTGTGGGGCTCTAAATCATCTAATTTAGACCTTATTCTTAAAATTAGCAATAATCTGCTGAAATAAGTTGTGGAGAGAGATAGAGGGAAATATTTCTAAGGGCTGTAAAGAGATACATGGTCTGTTTAAGTTTAGGTGTTTAGGTGAGGTAGACTGGCTCATACTCTAACCAGTTAAGCAATATAACTATTGACATTACTGCCATGCAGCTCACCATGACCCATTTTATATAACTACCATATTTTCAGGAAAATGGACAGAGTCATTTGGTCCATTTAAAGTAAAGTGTCCCCACACAAATAATTAAAATATATGTTAGAATTCAGTATGATCTCTGCATGTCAGATATTCTCTGGAGAATCTGAGGAAATGGAGAATCCATAATCGTTCCATAAAAATCTTTCGAGAGCTTAATTTTCTTACTACTAAGATGACTTGCCTTCTACAATAAAGGTTATATACATGAGGTTACATAACCTCATTACATAATAAAAATTGAACATTATTTAACTATTACATTTTTCTTTATCTATATATTTTGTGTTGTGACTGAGCAAGAAATGCATGTTTCTTAATATAGAGATTATAGTAATTATAGACATTTTTTATCTGTTTCAAATTGTGGTGAATATGTGAAACTGTCTGAAGGAACTATCCATTTCTTTCTGCTGGGAACAATGGTGACTAAGTAATTTTCAGAGTTATTGGCAGTTTGTCTAGCTACAGGACCAGTGGCTTCAAGATTATGTTGCTATATTTACCTAGTAAAATAAACAAGACACAAATGCTTCCTGCTGCACTGCTAAATTTCGAGGCTAATCACTGAGGTGGTTTTGGTCCTTGCCATGTAAAACCCTTCTGAAATACATTCTGGCATGCTTCAAGAGTTAGTCTGGACAAAAGATACATGCAGAGATAACGCAGTGTTAATGTGGCCACCTTTTTGGAGAGACAGGTTATGGAAATGACTGATGCCATGCCAGCTGGCTCACATATCAGAGAAGTGCCCTGTGAAATTTCAGTTTGTCAGTCTACTATTTGCTACCTTTTGCTTTTCTTGGAGAGGCGGAAGCATTTTAAAAGGCCAACCCAGACATCAATGCCCTGGACCCTTGGAGATAGATTCATACTCTGCCGCGGCCAGGTGGAGGGGAGAAAACACCGATACGATGTAGGTTCACAAAATGCTCCGTTTATTGATTACAAGGCTGCTCTTAATATACTGTCTTACACGCGATCACGCATTACTTGATTGGCTGCTTCGCTTTGCCCACAAGGGATACACGCTCCCCTTTTCCTCTCCTGATTGGTTTCAAACCTTCGCTTCAGCTTAGCGTTACATCATGCTTCTGCAATTACTGGCATCCTGTTATTGCATTCCTGTTTTGCTGATCTTGACACTTCTTCTTCTTTTAACCTGGGGTCATAAGTTCACTTTCTCACAGCTTGCTGTAGGCCTGTTCAAGCGCCCATGCTCGACCCCCAACAATACTCCCACCAGTTTGATGTGTTTTGTTTTTAACAAAGTTGATTTAAACCACATACTTGCACCATAGGACTTTCAATATAAAAATGAGCTATTATTCCCTTATTTGTCAAACGCATACACACACATACATATATACATATGTATAAACACCGATATACATTCTAGACTAAAAGGAGGAAGCCTTATGAACATCCAGCTGTATAGTAAGATAGGTTATTTTTCAAGGTACAAATTTATCAAAAGGCTCTAACAGTGGACATTTAATTCACTTCTATGGGCCCTTTTTTAGTAGCTGTAACTTGTATTAAAGATATAGTCCAAAATAACTAATGCTTCAATATGAATGACTAAACTGCCGTAAATATAAAAAAAGGCATATTTTTTTTTTCCACAGAAATAAATAAGATCTGAAGTAGAGAGGCTTCTAAAGGAGAACTTGCTTTAGGTAGCAAGTTCTTCTAAACGACAGCTTTAGGGAGAAAACTTTTTTCCCATTACACTACAATATGCATTATGGTTTCTAAGTATCAACCAGTGGGCCTCTGTTCCAAATTATCCCTTTTTTCTCATTAAGCTTGATTTTTACTATTTTTTTCCATTTTTTTCAGTAAGGGAAGTACTTGCACGTTACTTGAAGCAAAATATTCATTTGCCTTAGGAATGCAAACCCACCAAAACAGGAAAGTACACAAGCTTTTCACAAACAGTTGTGAATGGAAGCTACTAAATATTTGACTATGCGGTACTTGTGATGCCTACATCATATAGGATGACGGTAGACTTTAAAACTTTCAAATTCAGCAACAATTTTGCATATTTAAAACCTACCTCTGAGCATTAATACAGGGGATTGCAGCACATCCTGAGTTTGGTGTTGCCATATTGACTGCTTCTAGCACCACCATTACCTACTTTTAAGCTTGGTTTATCTGTAACTGAAGTGTAGCCTTATTCCCAGTTTTCCAGAGCAATGTTAATTATTTTCAGGTAAAAAAAAATAGTTGTTTATTAAAAAAAAACCCAACAAAAAACCCTGCCCACATTTGAATGAAAAATGTAATTAATTGCTTTCCCATCTTTCCCATGGTAATGAGTATCCAATCAGACACATTCATCACTTTCTGCTGTATTTCCCTTTAAAATGAAACACAATACTCTTCTTTAGAGACCTAGGGAGGACATTTCCATCAGCAGTTCTATATAAAGTCTATGCTTATTATGAACAAATGCAGAACACTTCTGAAAGTGTTCACAGTTTCAAACACACCTGCAACAGAACTCCATTGGCTGCAGGGAATTCACTATACACTGGGGATGAATTTTGTCCTAGGAGTTTAAAGCTTGAAGCAAATCTAAGGGAACCAAGGGAAATCAAGAATATTCAGTGAAATCCTGATGCATATGTATTCTTTTATTGAATTGTTTCCTCTAGGGTTTATTATGGATGCATGCTTTTCTGTTAGAAAAATGTGTTCAAGACGTATTATTTCTAAGACAAATAAAGAGCCATAACTTGAAGGATTATAAAATTATCATATATATTAATCTGCTGTTGAGACAGACATTTCAGCCAAATGGTTACGTAGTAGTTATCTCTACACACTGAATTTGAAATATTTTAGACTTCAGTGACTATGAGTGCCTCAGGCTATAAGATGTTCTACCACATTCACATACAACTCACATCTCGCAGGCTTGTATTCTTGAGGGATGGTATGAGATAACAGCAACCCATCAACATGTCCTACTAGTGGCAGCCGAAAATCTGCTCCTGACAGTTGCTATAACCAACTAATCAATCTGAAATTTAGGTCATCCACTTTGTTACCAGGTACACAAGATACAATAACATCATGCAGGAGATGACAGAGAAAAGCTGTGGTCCTTTCATAAAAGTCCGTTACAACAAACTGTTTTAAATTTTTATTTTCTATTCAGTTCTCATGCAGAGTTGCTTCAATATATAGGTGTGGAAATAAACGGAGAAAGCAAATGTTTGAGTCACACAACTGGCTTGCTGAATGGATTTAAAGTGTCCGCTATTAAAAAAGTATCCTTAAAACAGAACATCATTAACATCCAATACTGAGAATGTTGCTAGCACCAGATGTTATTCAGTATAACATTGCTCATCATACATTAGATTTTCCCACTAGCTTGCAATGACCCTATCTAACTAACAACCCCATCTGAGCAGAGAGAGTTTTTAATTAAGGCCAGAACAGTGCTTGCAAGGCATTGATCCAAAAAGGTATTCAATCAAGCACACATTAGTAATTTGGTGGCATTGGAGAGTATACTCTCCGAGTTCAAGTTAGGAGAATGAGGCCAGATTTTGGCTGTGATCAGTAGATGCTGCAATAATATAAATCAAATAATTATAATCTACTCTCAAGTACATCAGGATGATGCTACCATGCCAAACTTGATGCACGTGACTAAAACCAGTGAATTAGATGGGAACTCCTCATGCCACAGAAATTTAACTAATCCCTTTTAACATGTGTACCCCGATATTTGCTGGAAGACTCACACAGCCAATCATTCACAGTCTAGGAGGTTCCTCCAGTGCATTGATGATAACTTCTTAATGCAAATGGTGGACAAACCAACTAGGAGAGGAGCGCTGCTAGATTTAGTACACACCAACAAGGAGGGTCTGGTTGAAGGGGTGATGGTCAATGGCAGCCTGGGCTGCAGTGACCATGAGATGGTGGAGTTTAGGATCCTGTGTGGGAAGAACAGAATGCCTAGCAAGGCCACAGTTCTAGATTTCTGAAGGGCCAACTTTGGCCTCTTCAAGCAACTGCTAAGGGAAGTCTCATGGGAAAGGGTACTAGGTGGTAAAGGGGCTCAAGATAGTTGGTCAGCACTCAAGGACCGCTTCTTCCAAGCTCAGGATCAGAGTGTCCCAATGGGTAGGAAATCAAGTAAGGGAGCTAGGAGACCAGCATGGTTAAACAAGGAACTGCTGAGCAAACTCATGTGGAAAAAGAGAATCTATGGATTATGGAAAGAGGGGCTGACAACCTGGGAGGAATATAGGACAGTTGTTAGAGGATGTAGGGAGGCAATTAGGACAGCTAAGGCCTCCTTGGAACTTAATCTTGCTAGTCAGGTTAAGGACAATAGAAAGGGCTTCTTCAAATACACAGCAAATAAAACTAACACAAGAGGCAATATAGGCCTACTGCTGAACAAGGTGGGTGCCCTGGAGACAGAGGATATGAAGAAGGCAGAGGTGCTGAATGCCTTCCTTGCCTCTGTCTTTACGCCCGCAGACTCTCCCTGGGGGCCCCAGATTCCTATAGCCCCAGAAGGAGTCAGGACAAAGGAGGAGTTTGCTTTGGCAGATGAGGATTGGGTTAGAGATCAGCTATGCAACCTGGACATCTATAAATCGATGGGTGCGGATGGAATACACCCACAGGTGCTGAGGGAGCTGGCGGAGGTCATTGCTAGGCCACTCTCCATCATCTTTGGGAAACGGGAGAGGTGCCTGAGGATTGGAGGATGGCAAATGTCACGCCAGTCTATCAGAAGGGCAGGAAGGAGGACCCAGATAATTATATACCGGTCAGCCTTACCTCCATCCCTGGAAAGGTAATTGAGCAACTTATTCTTGATGCCATCTCTAGACATATCAAGGATGAGGGGGTCATTAAGAACAGCCAACATGGTTTTACCAGGGGGAAGTCATGTTTGACCAACCTTACAGCCTTCTATGAGGAATTAACTAGGTGGAGGGGTGATGGTAGAGCGGTAGATGTGGTTTTCCTTGATTTCAGTAGGCATTTGATACTGTTTCCCACAGCATCCTCATAGATAAGCTAAAGAAGTGTGGGCTTGACGATCACGTAGTGAGGTGGATCAAGAACTGGTTGAAAGGAAGAAGGCAGAGAGTTGTGGTCAATGGCACAGAATCTACCTGGAGGTCTGTGACTAGTGGAGTCCCTCAGGGGTCGGTGCTGGGACCACTGTGTTTAATATTTTCATCAACGACCTGGATGAAGGAACTGAGTGTACCCTCAGCAAGTTCACTGATGACACTAAACTGGGAGGAGTGGCTGACACACCAGAAGGCTGTGTTGCCATACAGTGAGACCTGGACAGGCTGGAGAGTTGGGCGGGGTGAAACTTGATGAAATTCAACAAGGGCAAGTGTAGAGTCTTGCATCTGGGGAAGAACAAGCCCATGTACCAGTACAAGTTGGGGGTTGACCTGCTGGAAAGGAGTGAAGGGGAAAGGGACCTGGGGGTCCTGGTGGATAGGAGGATGAGCATGAGCCAGCAATGTGCCCTTGTGGCCAAGAAGGCAAATGGCATCCTAGGGTGCATTAGAAAGAGTGTGGTTAGTAGGGCAAGAGAGGTTCTCCTCCCCCTCTACTCTGCCTTGGTGAGGCCGCATCTGGAATATTGCGTCCAGTTCTGGGCCCCTCAGTTCAAGAAGCACAGGGAATTGCTTGAAAGAGTCCAGTGCAGAGCCACAAAGATGATGAAGGGAGTGGAACACCTCCCTTATGAGGAGAGGTTGAGGGATCTGGGTCTCTTTAGCTTGGAGGAGACTGAGGGGTGACCTCATCAGCATTTACAAATATGTAAAGGGTGGGTGTCAGGATGATGGAGCTAGGCTTTTTTCAGTGATATCCAGTGACAGGACAAGAGGCAATGGTTGTAAACTGGAACATAGGAGGTTCCACGTTAACATCAGGAAGAACTTGTTTACTGTAAGAGTGACAGAGCACTGGAACAGGTTGCCCAGGGGGGTTGTGGAGTCTCCTACGTTGGAGATACTCAAGGCCCACCTGGACAAGTTCCTGTGTGATGTACTCTAGGTTACCCTGCTCTTGCAGGGGGATTGGACTAGATGATCTCTTGAGGTCCCTTCCAACCCTTGGGATTCTGTGATTCTGTGATTATTAGCCCATATCTAATTGTTAAAGAAAATAAAGAATACAGCTAGAACATAAAATAAGGTCTCAATAATAGTAATAAAACCTCTAAAATTGCTATACAGACACTTAGTTTCTACCCCTTTCCTGTGTTATTCTCATCCTTTCCCTGCTCCTCTGGCTCCTAAGGTTGGTTCAGATGTCAGCTGTCTGAAAAATGTTTAGAGCTCCACTAAGATATGGATCCAACAGAATTAAGTCAGTTAAATTCCTTTTTATTTCATGTCAGGTCTTTGTCTAAGAACATGGCAAACAGCAGTACCTTTTACTAGCTTTTATTTCTGCCTTGTATCAACTCAAGTTGTGTAAAAAGCAGGTAAACAGGCTGTTTGGGCTTTTAAAAGTTAAAATATTCCAAAATGAACAATGAAATGAAAGGGACAACGAAAAGTGCAGAGCATGTGCAATTCATTTAGAACATTCTGATCTGGTGCAGAAATGGGGGTCTAAAGCATGGCTAGCTTTACAGGATAGGAAGTTCTGTGAGGACCCCAAGCATCCCAAAACAGTAATGTTTTCTTCAGGTATTTTACAGACCCAAATTAATCCTGAAATTAAGCATGCTGCTTTTTATGTATCAGTCCAAAATATCTGTCTGGTTCTTTTTTTCAATCATAAGACCTATCAGTATTTGGATCAACTTTATATCTGTGGAAGACTCTTATTAGTTTCAATAGATTTGATATATAAAGTAAAAATTAAACCAGGAAAAAACAAACCAAAAACATTTTTACTGAAGTAAGCTAAAGTAAGGAAGAGACCAAGCCAAGGAATTAGGTGCTGGGTTTAATTTTTCAGATGAGTAGTTTCCTACACAGTGAAACAAGCAAGCAAACAAGCAAACTCCCCAAACCAGATACATTTAAGAAGCCTCCAAAACTGAAACAATCTTGGGGCTTAATACTGTATGGGTAGATTTAACTTTGTTTTAAATGCTGAAGGTTAAAAATGTCTGTTTAGAAGTGTTAAAATCTGTACTTTTAATTTCCTGTTGAAAACACAAATCTATGTTTCTGGAGTTTTGTCACCATCTCCTGGCAAGATGGAGTGTTTACTCCTGATGGATAAAACGTACTGTGAATTAGATAAAAAAGGATAACTAGGTACATACTCTGAAGTTTCCATATCCAGATCAAATCAATTACCATAATTCCCAAGTGCTTGTGGTACACCAATTGGGGCTGGAGGACAAGTCCATAGTATTTACATCTCCTTACCAAAAGAAAAATTAAGACAGAAACGTTAATGTTTTACTTTAAGAGACAGGGAAAGCAGTTGTGCTTTGTTGTGAGTGCAGGGAGTCTCATCCTTTTACCTGCAATGTGTACAGTAGTATGGTGGAAATTCACTGTGAAAAGGGATGGACTTCATTCCCCTTAGTTCCTTTAGTCAAGCCTTCTGCCTTAATAACAGCATGGAAAAGTCACAGAATCACAGAATGATTTGCGTTGGAATGGACCTTAAGATCATCTAGTTTCAACCTCCTTGCCATGGCCAGGGACACCTCACACTAAACCATGTCACCCAAGGCTCTGTCCAACCTGCCCTTGAACTCCTCCAGGGATTCTCAACTTCCCTGGGCAACCCATTCCAGTGCCTCACCACCCTCACAGTAAAGAACTTCCTCCTTATATCCAATCTAAATTTCTCCTGTTTAAGTTTTGACCCCTTACCCCTGGTCCTATCACTACAGTTCCTAATGAAGAGTCCCTTCCCAGCATCCTTATAGGCCTCTTTCAGATACTGGAAGGCTGCTATGAGGTCTCCACGCAGCCTTCTCTTCTCCAGGCTGAACAGCCCCAACTTTCTCAGCCTGTCTTCATATGGGAGGTCCTATAGCCCCCTGATCATCTTCAAGGACTTGTTCGAAGAGTTCCACATCCTTTTTATGCTGAGGACACCAGAACTGCACACAATCCTCCACGTGAGATCTCAAGAGGAGTGTGACCTCCTTCAACCTGCTGGTCACACTCCTTTTGATGCAGCCCAGGATATGGTTGGCTTTCTGGGTTGTGAGCACACACTGAAGCAGGCTCATGTTCATCTTCTCATCAACCAATACCTCCAAGTCCTTCTCCACAGGGCTGCTCTGAATCTCTTCTCTGTCCGACATGCAGATGTGCGTGGGATTGCTCTGACCCAGGTGTAGGAGCTTGCACTTGGCATGGTTAAACTTCATAAGGTTGGCATGAGCCCACCTCACAAGCATGTCAAGGTCCCTCTGGATGGCATTCCTTCCCTCCAGTGTATCAACCGAACCACACAGCTTGGTGTCATCGGCAAACTTGCTGAGGGTGCACTCAATCCCACTGTCCATGTCAACTACAAAGATGTTAAACAAGATCGATCACAACACCAATCCCTGAGGGACACCACTCGCTACTAGTCCCCAGCTGGACATGTCTTACTAACATGCTAAACTCTTGTTCAGTAATTAGGTCTTTATTAATACTTCTGTTTATTAGTATATTCTCTGTGCAGAAGATTGAATTTTAAAATTTTGGCCTGTAATTAATTGTATATTTATAAGTGGAAAAAAAAAGAATTTAGAAACATATGTGGTTTGTGTATTTGTTTTTTTTTTCTGTCTGCCTCTACATCTAAGCATTTTACAAGCTGAACTGAGCAGCAAGACCACAGCAAGAACTCTTGTTAACTCTGTTGATTGTCTGGGATATGAGGAGTACTGCTCAACTCTTTGAATTGCCCCTTTTCTCCAGAGCTGATAAATTCTGAGCAATTATTTTTAACAGACACATCACACAGTAAACTTTTCTGAATAGATACCTGCTCTTTCTCCTGGTTTTGGGTTGGTTATTTTGGTAGTTGTTGTTTTGGGCTTGGTTTGTTTTTTTTTTTTTTTGTAGTTATGATCCATGATGCAGATTAATCCATTAATTATTATTAAAAAAGAGAAAAAAAAAAAACAAAAGAAATTACTTTTGATTGAAAAATACAACTGTTTAGTTAGGCTTTTGTAAGACAATACTTAAACTTCTAAATTTTAGGAAATAGTTTCTGACGCTCTTCTAAAAAAAGTGGGCTTTTTAGCTGATAAAATGGTTAATGAGATTTACTTTTCCAATGAGCAACTGCAGATCAAAATTTGATAAAATTCTTCATGCTGAATCACACTTATTCAGCATTATTCAGATAGTGGTGAATGAGATTATATTCCAATATATAGATCTATTAATCTACAGATATATTCCAAATGGTTCTTTTCTGAAATGAGTTTGAAACATCAGTAAAGCAGTGTTAAAAATATATTCTTGAGCAAGCTGATGCTTTTTTCAGCAATGGATTTTCATTTATGCCTTTCAGTCTGGTTTGCTAATATTCAAGTTGTGATACATATAGAATTTTAGTTTAAAATGTTTATTGAAATGATTCCTGTAGCTTAAAAATAGGGTATCCTATTCTGAATTTCAGTCCCATTACTTTTGGCATAGGTGGAGTAGAGGAGAGGTGGCAGATGGAGACAACTTTAATTTTTAATACCTCTAGTCTCGCTCTGAGTAAGAAATAGTGTCTTATTGCACACACTAGCCAGCCATTCATTCTCTTTTGTCAAACCCCCAGATAAAAACCAATCCTGTTCTAGCAGCCAGCTAACTGCTCTGGACTTCAAGAGAGCAGACTTTGACCTCTTCAGGAACCTGCTTAGCAAGGTTCCAAGGGATATAGCCCTAGAGGGCAGGGGGGCCCAAGACTCTTGGTTGATATTCAAGGATCACCTGCTACAAGCTCAGGAGTGTTGCATCCCAACTAGAAGGAAGTGCAGGAGGAGGCCAGCAGACCCCCTTGGATGGATAAGGAGTTGCTGAGGAAACTATGAAGGAAAACAGAGGCTTATAAAAGGTGGAAGCAAGGACAGCCGGCCTGGGAAGAATACAGGGATGTTGTCCGGGAAGCTAGGGACCAGGTCAGGAAAGCTAAGACCCAGTGAGAATTAAACTTGGCTGGGGATGTTAAGATGACAGGAAGGGATTCTATAGGTACATTGCAAATGAAAGACAGACTATGGACAAAGTGGGCCCTCTCTGGAACCTATCAGTAGAGCTGGCTACCCTAGATTTGAAGAAGGCTGAGGTTCTTAATAACTTCTTCACCCCAGTCTTCACTGGCAAAGGCTCTGACCACACCACCCAAGTCTTGGAAGGCAGACGCAGGGACTGTGAGAATGAAGACCTTTGGCCCACTGTATGAGAGGATCTAATTCAAGACCATCTTAAGAACCTGAATGTGCACAAGTCCATGGGACCTGATTAAATCCATATGACGGTCCTGAAGGAACTGATGAATGAAGTTGCTAAGCCACTGTCCATCATATTTGAAAAATCATAGCAGTCAGGTGAAGTTCCCAATGACTGAAAAAGTGGAAATATAAGAAGGGGAAAATGGGTGACCTGGGGAATTACAGACCAGTCAGTCCTCACCTCTGTGCCTGGCAAAATCTGGGAGCAGGTTCTCCTGGAAGGCATGCTAAGGCACATGAAAAACAACAAGGTGCTTGGTGACAGCCAGCATGGCTTCACTGAGGGGAAATCCTACCTGACAAGTTTGGTGGCCTTCTATGATGGGGCTACAGAACTGATGGACAGGGGTAAGGCAGTTGATGTCATCTACCTGGACTTGTGCAAAACGTTTGACACTGTCCCACACGACATCCTTGTCTCTAAATTGGAGAGACATCAATTTGACAGGTGGACCACTCGGTGGATAAAGAACTGTCTGGATGGCTGCACACAAAGATTTGTAGTCAATGGCTCAATATCCAGCTAGAGACAAGTAATGGGTGGTGTCCCTCAGGAATCAGTGTTGGGTCTGGTCTTGTGCAACATCTGTGTCAGTGACATGGACAATGGGATTGAGTGCACCCTCAGCAAGTTTGCTGATGACACCAAGCTGTGTAGTTCAGTTGATACACTGGAGGGAAGGAATGCCATCCAGAGGGACCTTGACACGATTGTGAGGTGTGCTCATGCCAACCTTACGAAGTTTAACCTTTCCAAATGCAAGCTCCTACACCTGGGTCAGAGCAATCCCATGCACATCTGCCTGTTGGGCAGAGAAGAGATTCATGTCAGGGGGGTTGTAACTAGATATCTTAAGGTCCTTTCCAACCCTAACTATTCCATGATTCTAAGTCCTCAGATGATTGCTCATCATAACTGTATTTAAGTATCATCATTAAAAAAAACTATCAAAAGTGTTTTTTTCGTTAGGCTTGCAAAAGTGTGTGTGACTAGAAGGGCATTAACAAGTAGTAAATGATGTCATGTTAATTTTTTTAAAGGTAAATTTTTCCCAATATTTTCTAAAGCCTCTTGTTATCCTACCAAAAACAACATTTTGCATGCAAATGCTTTGTTAAGCAACCAAACAATCAGTGGCATTTCAGAAGGATTCATGGTTATGCTTTGCGTCCCTGTTTTTCAGCTGCATAGCCTGGGTCTTCTAAAGGAGACCCCTGCTTGGCCCGTAAGTCTGAAATTTTGCCTCATTGTCACTGCTGAGTGGCTTGGGCTGTCCATAACACCTCAAACTTGTAAAAATAACACCTGAAAACTGGAAAAATAAACATTACGGGCTAGCAGAGGACCTCAGAAGCACATTCAAGAAATACTGACTTCATCTTATTATGTTAAATCAATGCCTCAAAAGTCCCATTTAAAAAAAAAAATCCTCTAATTTTTAATGAAAAATCTTTTTGAAATTTTGGAGGGTTAGATCAGTTCACAGACTTTGCTGCTTTCTAAAGCCAAGATTTTCCCAGCACTGACATGCTTAAGGGAATGTTTGTGAAGACAGGTTTCCATATAACATTTTATCCAGACAAAACCACAGTTTCACATTTCTGTTTAATTTTTTTCCTTAAAACTAAGGTCCAGGCTCAACAGATGAGGTAGTTTCTCCCCCTGGAGTTACTGGAAGTTACTGAAAGTTACTGGAGTTACTTTATCTACGTGAATCTGACCTAAATGCCTGCTAAGTGAACCGGAGGGCAATGTTGCAGTCGCTGCTGCCATCTGCTGCTTACTTTAAAATTAACAACCTTTAAATGTAGAGAAAAACAATTCTGGTGAGAAGCTTGGAGATGGAAGTTCTGAGTTTCACAAAACCTAATTAAAGGTGTGATAATTGCAGCTTATGACTGGTCTGAATTCTAAGCAACTTATAAAAGTGATTTAACTTCTAGGTAGTTACAACACTGTTGGTAACATCTAAAATATGTGAAAATTAATGTGTCTGAAATGAAGAAATTTTCCATAAAACTGTTATCAATGTTCATTTTTAGTTTGTAATTTTAGGAAGGCTTATTTTTTCCAAACTGTATCACCATATTTATACCACTATAAGTAGTAGCCATATTGTCTTCAACTTTTAAATAAAAATAATAGCATATATTTGTGGGGAGTGCTCCAGATTTATGTAGCCCCTGGGTTTTTCTTCCTCAGAGAGTTTACTCACTCACTTATTCCTTATTGTCATATCTTTAGACTGCTGCCTAGTCAGCTTTCTTCATATTCTTTTGAAGTTTTGAATAAAAGTTCTCAAAGACTGATTGTGGTGTATCTGACACTGCAAATATATCACAGATCCAGGATAATAATTAAAAGTAATATTAAAATTCTGAACACCAGGGAATCCTGGTAATAATTCTTTTTCAGCAAAAAGTATAAAAATAGCTGTTTAAAATTGATATTATTTCAATTTGTTAACACAAAATGAAATCGGCAACTTCCGCACATACCTGAAGTTTCCATACTCTCACTGGCTTTTAGTTCCATGTGAAAAAAAAGTATTCTTCAAAAGTCTGTGCTTATAACTATTGAAGCATTTTTTTAAAGCCCATGCTGGATCTGTATCTGCTTCCTTGCAAGGGTAGCTGCTTAGCAGTGTGAATACACACAAATAAAATAGGTATTTTTAAGTCTCAGTAGAGACTCAAGCAGATCACTTTAGTAGGCATCTTTCTGGGTGGCTAACACTTCCTAACACATGAGATCGGTTGGGCTGGACTGAGAAGGATGTATTTAAGAGCACCTTTTCTCTTAAAAAGCAAGATCCCAATTATTATCTTTATGTTAATTAATCTACAACATAAATTTTTTAAAGTCAGGATAAATTTTAAAGCGATTATTTCCAATACCACTCTGGATTTTGAGCAATGATGTTGTGAATGTCATAATGTCTGCTGCCGTGTGAGGTTTAAATTAAGTGCTGTAGCTCATGTGTCTATTTCTGGTGGCTGGTGAGGAGATGCGTTATCTATCCTGCTGAGTTAAGTCCATCAAGGCTCTTCAGTTCTGTTATTAGCTTCTGTCTTTAACCATCAAATTTGAGTGTCTAGTTGACAGGATCTGTATGTTGCACCTTGAGCTGGATTCTGCAGAGGGTGATTGACAGCAGTCTATTTAAATTCCTGGTCCTGTCAGACCTTTAGTTTTAAAGAGTAATAATTTAAATAGGAAAGATCAATCTGGCAAGCCAGGTTTCAGCAAATTTTTGCTTTAGGAGTGTAGAAAATTTCTCAGAACAATATCAGTGATTTCTGTGCAGCCTGAGCTCTCCCCAGCTTCCAAACAGACATTCAAAACCAGTGATTCCTTGTCCAGACCATGTGTAAGGGTCCCTCACCCTGTAAGGGACCCTGAGCATTCCTTCACCCCTCTGGGAGGTCTGCCAGGGCTGCTGAGGGTAGTGGGACACTGGCACAGATTTCCCAGAAAGCTGTGGCTGCCCCATCCCTGGCAGTGCTCAAGGCCAGGTTGGATGTGGCTTGGGGCAACCTGATGCAGGGGAAGGTGTCCTTGACTGTGACAGGGGGTTGTAACTGGACGATTTTAAGATCCCTTCCAGTCCAAACCACTCTATGATTTTATGCAGGACTCAGGGTAGCACAGGGTAAGGGCGTGCTGGAGTTAGTAAAAAGGAAAACTTTTTTCCAGGCCTTGATGAGAAACCTGTAGGCGTGAGGAATATGAACCATGATCATTTATATGCCAGATGAGTGCCCAGTTATTGAACGAATGATGATACCAACTCCTCTCTCTCTGTCAGTCCACTATAGGTATCTAAGTCCAACAAAAGGTTTTTGACTTTTACTCTTGAGAAAGGTAAAGTGACTCCCTCCAGCCTACAGTATACTACCTGAATATTTGAAAGGTGATAACTGTTCTTTGATAAGAAAGAACTGCAGTGTTAAAAAACCGTAATAGTGTTGTGGGGTTTTTCAATCTGAAAAACATGACACAACCTATTTTTTTTTATGGCTTTAAATATATTTTTATGTTATATCTCTTAATATTCTTCCACACAGAGCTTGGCTGGGCTGTCAAATTCTCTTTTTAGACTTGTAAGATATACCACAACCATTGAAATAAAGATTAAATCTTGTGCAATTGGAAAATGGCCTGAATCTACTAAAGACTTGTAATTACTGACTATATTCATTCCAAGCCAAACAGGTCACTGGTATTGTCTTTTTTCCTGTCTATAAACAGAGGCTTCAAGAGTATAAGTGTAGTATGACATCAGGGGTTCTAAGGGCATGAATACAAATCCCATCTGCTGTACTGCTGTTCACTGAAGTAATGCAGCCCTGAAAGCTGGGCAGAACCTGGCTCAGGAACAGCAGAGACAGCAAAAAAACATGTATGCATTACATATAAAACACGCTGTAGAGAATGAAAGCACAAAGAAGATAAGAAGGTGTAAAGGGAAGTCAGCCCCTGCGAGAACAGAGGCAGAAGCAGGATGGCTCCAGCCTGTTTCTCTGGGAAAGGGTGCTGAAGCTGGGCAGTGCTGTTGAGAATCTGGAGCAGGTCCTTCAGCTCCTCTGATGAAGAAAGAGTGCTGCTCTTTCACTGGCCATTCACCAGGCTTTATTGCTGCAGCCCAGCAGCTGTCTCTACCATGTTATCTTCACTATGTAACTAGGTTAAATATATCAGAATTTTAAGCAGGTGTGTAGGCATGTGCATGTGTGTCTTCTGCTCCAGCCTCCCCACATGGTAAGGTGGCTGACAGTACAGTGGTGAATCAGAGCAAACTTGGATGCATCACATCTTAAAAGAAGTCAGGTGGCACTGCCAAAATACTGCTGCTTGGTGTTATTACTTGGTGTTGCTATAGCAGGAGTGTTTTTTAAGAGCTACAGAAAAAAATAAAAAATACTGGTGAATCATCTTTGCTTGCTGTATTAGCATCCACCAGTGGTATTAAGTACAAAAAAGGTGAATGCATCAGTTTAAACCTCATTTTAAAAACACCAGTTTTTCACCTCTTGCTGCTCATTTCTCAAGTTATACTTTAAATATTAATAATAATGACAATAGGATGTGTTTGACAGAGACTCTATTTCTTCTATTTGGAACATGCAAAAAGATTGCCTGTAAAAAGTTTTCAAGGTGACTCGATGATGCAAGGAAATATTTTTCCCACAGGCATCAAACTTCATAATATTGCTGCATTACTCCTTCATTTGCACTAAAATCAAATGTTTTTTTCTGTTTCTCTTGGCTTTTCTGGTGACCTATATAGTAATAACTACTTCATTATTCAACTGATGATATTAAGTAACTAAACCTTCCCTTGGAGAGCTTATTATAATGATTGATATTGCCCTTTGGAGTTTCTGTGTAGGCACATTGTTCTGCTATGCCCTCAACTATTTACTCTCTATGTTGCTCATACTGATGTAGAAACTAAGGTAAATGATAATGATAAACCTAATTTCACCCTTACTGATAGTTTAGAAAAGCCACATGCTAGCAGAATAACATGGTCTGTAAAGCCATGTTGAACTTAAAGATAAGCATCATTGTAGGAATAAGAAAAGAGCTCTTACTCCAAGTACAAGCTTTTACTCAAAAAAATCTTGTCTTGCATAGTTCTGCAGCCTTTATACTGATTTCAAAAGCTTTCATGCATCAAAGCTACTTAGGAAAGCACAGACTTGCTTTCTCTTCTCATGTAAATGTGTATGTGAATTTTGCTGTGCTGCTCATCAGACACTACTTCAGGATTTAAGCCACATTTCCTTGACATTCATGTACTTCTTACATTTTAGAAAAAAAAATCTTAATACTTTTACAATATATTTTTTTATTGGAAACATGGATTTCAGGACTGGCAGTATTCAAGCATTTAAAAACGTTTTTTTAAACTGCATTTGAAAAATAAATTTGTTTTTAAAAATTGACTGTTTGATTGTTTTTGTGTTTCTTGGCTTTGAGAATGTGTGCTGTGCATGTTTTATGCCTCTTCACTACACTATGTGATTTGAAATATGCTAAAAATAGTTTAAAGCACATACAGTTTCTTATCAGAGAAGCTTGACCTTGCAGCAAAACAACAAAAGGGAGATTCACTTCAAGTAGCTTTAGATGTTACCACAATGTCCTGAATAGCTCAGAGGAATATATTTTGTGTGAGTGGTGTTAAACACAGTCTGGAGGTCTGGATTCTTCTTCTAAAGCTGCATCAGACATACCATATACTATCAATCAGTCTGTCACGAACAACGGATATGAGACTGCACAGAATTTATTTTCATTAAACTAAATCACTTTTATACCAAGCATTATTATTGCAACTAGAATTTCAGTGTTCACTTGGCTTGCAATTTTGTGATGATAGTTAAAGACTTCTAGAGTGAGATTTATTTTACCTCAATTTGAATGCCTACAGTGCAGCCCTCTAAAAGCTGCAAGGCTCTTCTATGCTTGAATATAGAATTTAATTTAAGCTAAGGAGGTAAGGAACCACCATCATATGTTGATGGGAGCCAAGGATGTGAATCAGGTGAAAAGTTCCCATCTGTGTGATACATACCTGAACTAGAAAGAAAAAAACGCAAGGGAGCAACAGTGCAGAAACCACCAATATTAACTAAAGAAAGATGACATCAGGTGAACTCTGGTAGGAAAGCTGTTGAAAAGTTTGTATGCTTACATCTCTCTATCTGTAATACAATAATGAAAAGAAGAAAAATAATTCGAAATTCTGCTGTGCCCTGAAGTCATGCTAGATGAGACTGAGAACAGAATATAGTCCTAACAACCTGAGTCTTAGCTTTCAAGTAGCTATATTTGTGTTTATTCCATCTTCTGAATGCCTAGGATGAAGAAAGAATGAAGTGCCCCCAGGTTGTAAAAGCTCCTCCAAATTCTAAACCCACTGATGAAAATGAGGCTGTTATTTCCATTGTCAATTAAAGCTGGGACTGCAAGCAGCTCTGAGCAGTTACCCAAATATGTTCAGGCCAAATTTGCTTAAAGACAGCATGCAAGCTCTGGGCACTCGCTGTCAGCATGAATGCTTACTGCTCTTTTAGTTGGAGTTTTTTCTCTGACCCTCCTTTCTTTAGACACACAAAATAATTACTCCAGGTTTTGTTAATTTGATGTTCAGAAAACAGCATTTAAATGAGGTTTTCTTTTATTTCATTTCCTCTTAGAGAAAGAAAATGAGTAAGGCCTATTATTTACAAAGGGGAAATGAAAAAGTTCTGGTAATTTAAAGAACTTCGGAAAAAGGCTTGTAGTTTTCTTATGCCTCAGCTTCTCCACCTGTGAAGACCTGTGAAAGGAAAGGAATAGCACTTCCTTATTTTCTGTAGATTGTGTGGATGAAAAAGCTTGCAAATTATAATAAT
The DNA here is from genome assembly GCF_012275295.1 of Melopsittacus undulatus. Lineage (NCBI taxonomy): Eukaryota > Metazoa > Chordata > Aves > Psittaciformes > Psittaculidae > Melopsittacus > Melopsittacus undulatus. The sequence continues at coordinate 52,009 of NW_022994213.1, forward strand.
CATCTTTATTGTTCTTGGTAAGTCTTGAAATGTAACTGGCTGAAAAATCAGAAATGTTATTGTATTGTCACTAGGATGCAAGTATTTTTAGCATTATCAGGACCTGATTTCAAAAATTCTGTTTCATTAGCATAAAAAAAACCCACCTAAAAGTATCAAATTTCTATTCCTCTATATTTTGAAATGCCAGTCACAGAACATTAATTTTGAGTTAGATATGGGAAGAGTGGAAAGAGTGATTTGGTGCATATGTCCAGTCCATATGTCCAGTCCCCATTCTCTAACACCTTCATCTCCACAATATTTTTTTTTGTGGAAAGAGTTGTAAATACACCTCATGGAAAGTATCTTATTCTTTCCTTTTTTTTGTATTTATTGCACTCTTTTCAGGAGATCTTCAGAGCTAATAATCAGTGTTTATTGCATATTTGGAGCAGGATTAGAAATCTTTGTGTATTAACAGTACTTTATCATTTTCTGATGCTGAGTGGGGGATGTCACAGTCATTATAGCTCCTACTTGTAGGATTAGCGGGCAATGTTTGTTTAAAATCCTCAGTGTATCCATTAAATCCTCAAGTTAATAGAATTTATGGTGACACTAATTATTAAACAGAACTATTATTGGGTTTTATTCTTAAGCATATGCACATGCATAAACGCAGAAATTATTTTCAGAATTAATTATAATATTCCCAGTTATTAATTAGAAATAAATTAATCAAGATCATTCCATGAATAAAATCAGGTAAAACCATAATCCAGTGAACAGACAGCTTTTAGAAAAATCTGGAGGGCTGAACATCCTTCCAGTAGCTGTGCTATTGTGTCATTGCTTAAATATTGTACATTTTCCTATAAAAGAAGACCATAGCAGTTTTAGGCCCTGGGCTAGTCCAGTTCCTTTTTCACCACAATGTTGCAGCTCTTGTCTACTTTTGCAACCCACTTATAGCTGATTGTCCCACTGTCTGTATCTTTTTGGTGCATAGGGTCCTGAAGCAGGAGAAACTGGATTTCTCTGTTTCCCACTAAAGTCTTGCATCCTGCATTGCAAAAAGGAGAAAGATAATTGGTAGATTAGCAACTTTAAAATGGGACTAGACTTCTGTACTGCATCTGGGAGAGGCAATTTAGCAAACAGTCTTTGCAGCTCTTTGGTGTGAAAGATTTATATTAGCCAGCAAACAAATTTCACTCAAGAGTGATATTGCACTGCTGCCACACCAAGAGATGCTGCTCACTTCATTTTTAAGCAGAAGCACTTCAAGTCAAAAGTGCAAATAGACCCTTAATGATTAATCTAACTAAAAATATAATGTATACTGGTGACTGACATCTTTGAATTCAGAGACACTGTCCTTCCCTTTGCATATTTAAAAAACAAAGTGGTAATACAAGGATGTAATTTCTTGCTACTACATTAAGTCTGGAGTCCAAGACAGTGGTTTAGTTTGGAAGACACAACGGCAGGTGATCTAGTTAAATTCCCCAACCCTGCTCAAAACAAGACTACATCTATCAAGTTACTTAGGACACTTGTCCAGATGTTTCAAATACTTCCAAGGATGGGTATTTCAGACTGTTGTGTTTGTTTTTTTTTTTAATTCCACTGATTATGCCCACTGAGATTTTCTTTTTAAATATATAAGCAGAGTTTATTATGGTGCAACTTGTATTTCTTGACACACTGCACACCTCCAAAGAGCCTAATTCTTTGTTTCCTCCTTTAAGGCATCTGTAGATAGCTCTACCCAAGAAAATTTAATCATAGAACCACAGAATGGCTTGGGTTGGAAGGGAAGTTGAAGTTCATCTCGTTCCAAGCCCCTTGCCATGGGCCAGGGACACCTTCCACTAGCCCCATCCAACCCGACCCTGAATATCTTCAGGGACAGAGCATACACAGCTTCTCTGGGTGACTTGTTTCAGACTCCCATCAACATCATAGTAAAGAACGTTTTCATAATATTTGATCTAAAACCTACCTCTTTCAGTTTAAAGCCATTCCCCTTTGTACTGTCACTTCATGGACCTGTAAGAAGTCCCTTTCCAGTGTTCTTGTAAGCTACTTTTAGGTACTGGAAGCATGCTATAAGTCCTCCCTGGAGCCTCCTCTTCTCCAGACCGAACAAGGAGACACTTTCAACCTGTCTTCTTAGAAGAGGTGCTCCAGCTATCTGATATTTTTGGACTTCCTCTGACCTCACTTTAACAGGTCTTCCTGTACAGAGGGCCCAAAAGCTGATCACAGTCCTCCAGGAGGGGTCTCACGAGAAATAAAAGGCTTAGAGTTTCCTGGAAAGAAAGCCCTTGTGATGTCCGAAAGAACATAGGGATTCATGGTCAGGACATTATGCCTGCAGACCCATGTTCCTGGGGAGAGTTTTAACAATTTAAAAGTAGAAGTTCTTATATTCAGACATGCTTTACTTACTAATATAAGCAAAACCAAAGAATGTTGAGTTGACAAATCTGCAAAACTGATAGAGAAAATGAGAACAAAGTCCTGGAGGGAGAGTCCATTGAAAAGAGGACAAAATAGGGAAGCATGATAGAGAAGTCCCTGAGATAAGGTGGGCAGATGCCAACCTTATGGAGTTTAATGATGTCAAATACAAGGTCCTATGCCTGGGTCAAAGCAATCCCAGGCACTGCTACAGGTTGGGCAGAGAAGAGATTCAGAGCAGCCCTGCGGAAAAGGACTTGGGGGTGTTGGTCAATGAGAAAATTAGCATGAGCCAGCTTCAGTGTATGCTCACAGCCCAGAAAGTCAACTGTATCCTGGGCTGCATCAAAAGGAGTGTGACCAGCAGGTCAAAGGAGGTGATCCTGCCCCTCTACTCTGCTCTCGTGAGACCTCACCTGGATGTATTGTGTGCAGTTCTGGTATCCTCAACATAAAAAAGACATGGAACTGTTGGAACAAGTCCAGAGGAGGACATGAGGATGATCATGGGACTGGAGCACCTCCCATATGAAGACAGGCCAAGAAAGTTGGGGCTATTCAGCCTGGAGAAGAGAAGGCTGCATGGAGACCTCATAGCAGCCTTCCAGTATCTGAAGGGAGCTATAAAGATGCTGGAGAGGACTCTTCATTAGGGACTGTAGTGATAGGAGAAGGAGTAATGGGTTCAAACTTAAATAGGGGAGGTTTAGATTGGATATAAGGAAGAAATTCTTTAGTGTAGGGGTGGTGAGGCCCTGGAATGGGTTTCCCAGGGAAGTTGTGAATGCTCCATCCCTGGCAGTGTTCAAGGCCACGTTGGACAGAGCCTTGGGTGACATGGTTTAGTGTGAGGTGTCCCTGGCCATGGCAAGGAGCTTGGAACTAGATGATCTTAAGGTCCTTTCAAAACCCTAACTATTCTTTGGACTCTATGACTCTATGATATGCAGCTTCATTGGAATAGATAGGAGTAATTCCGTCTTACTTTTATTTAAAGGGGAAAAATATAGTTAAAAATGCAGTAAATAGCTATTCGGTCAGTTCTGGCAGCATGATATCAGTGTGGATGACTGCAGCTTCATTGCCAGATGATGCTGCAAGGGGGCAGCACGGCCTCTTCACTGGAACAGTAACAGGAACATGAGCCTATGTGAATTCACATATCACACTGTGGAATTCAGTCACTATTCGAAGTTTCCTTTCAGTATCTGAGAGCAGAGGGACCTGTTCCTAAAGACAGAATATGAAGCTGAATCTGTGTGTATTTTTCAGTGGTTTCTCTCTCCATGAGCTTTAATTTTTCCCTGTATATTAAAAATATTTCGTGAACCACCTCACTGCCAGTTTTGCATCAGGTACTATGCACAACTGCTGGGTTAAACACGACATCAGTACTCGGAGGAAATATTTAATGCATAGTCTGCACTTTGCTGAGGGCTTTAACTGAGTAAACACATCATTGTTTTATACACTGTTCATTATTTAAAAGAAGCATATTATTTAATTATTCTTTCCATTCATGTGAAGCAGCACTGATATTTTCTTTCTGTAAACTGAAGCTAGATTCAGATTAAACTACAGCTTCCTTGGCAGCCAATTCTAGTCAGCTTTCTGTTCCATGAAGTTTTAACACTTCAGAAATGCTTTCTAACCATATCTACGGGGCCAGCATTCTGGGCAGGATGATGAGGAACTGCCTCACCAAAATAACAGAGGATGCTGAGAAGTCGGGCTAAGAGAGTGGTGAAGTGTTGGTTGCAGCCATGACTAATTTTATCAGAGAGGTACCCAAAGGATGTCTTTGTGACTAAGGGAGGTACTGGGAAGACTAGGTTTTGACTCCTGATGGGACAGTAACAGAAGCTAGCCTGTGTCACTGTTTTATCAAGTAAGCTAATGTGAAAAAAGGGCATCTCTTTTCTTGAGGGCATCCTCAAAGTTGTTGCTTATTTCTCACTACCTTAGTTTTTTGAGAAAAGGGCACCAACTGGCAGAAAAAAAATCCTGTGTATGTGCTCTAAGTGGCAGGAGTCACACATCAATTTATCTTACTGGGCAGTATAGAATCATAGAATCAAAGTTAGGGTTGGAAAGGACCTTAAGATCATCTAGTTCCAATCCGCCTCCATGGCCAGGGACACCTCACACTAAACTATGTCGCCCAAGGCTCTGTCCAATGTGGCCTTGAGCACTGCCAGGGAACGGAGCATTCACAACATCATATGGAGGTGGTCCAGTCCCATGATCATCCTCGTGCCTCCCCTGGACTTGTTCCAAAAGTTCCATGTCCTTTTTATGTTGAGGACACCAGAACTGCACACCATTACTCCAAGTGAGGTCTCATGAGATCAGAGCAGAGGGGCAGGATCACCTCCTTTGACCCGCTGGTCACACTCCTTTTGATGCAGCCCAGGGATACGGTTGGCTTTCTCGGCTGTGAGCACACATTGAAGCTGGCTCATGTTCATTTTCTCATTGACCAATACGCCCCAAGTCCTTTTCCGCAGGGCTGCTCTGAATTTCTTCTCTGCCCAACCTGTAGCTGTGCCTGGGATTGCTCTGACCCAGGTGTATAAATGTTTTATTATTTGTATCGAAGTAGGAAACTTCGCAAATATAAAAATATAGGGTCTAGACATGGCTCAGAGATGCAGGCTCTATGTGAAAAATCTCATAGACATTCAGCAAGTTAGGTACAATTTAGTATATAAAAGTGATTGCTGAAAGAAACTTATTTCTTGTTTATAGTTCTAAAAGACACTGTTCCTGAAAATCGTTCCATCTTTCTACTGGAGGAAAGAGCCAGAAAATCCTTTTATAATTTATCAGATGCTTTCTTATTTTGCCTTCCTCAGGAACTCAAAAGGATACAGAGTTAGTCTACATTTTCATCTTTTCCTTGCAGTTAAGACAGAACCCTGTATGTTTCTAAACTGTGCTGATGTATTCAGCTTTATTTGTTGTCTATATAGGACACCAGAGATGCATTTGTGCAAAGACATCAACAAGATGCATGTGGATTCTGGTTTCTGATTTTTTTAACAAAAGTTTTGATGAACTAACCATTCCTTCAAAATGAAATGTGGGACAGCAGTAATACCCAGGGAGGTGTGCTAATGATGAAATATAACAGATGAATATGGGCAGTGTGTACAGCATTACGATAAAACCACTATGGTCAACACATGGGAAATTCTGAAACAGCAAAATATATTTTCATGTTAATTAGGGAAAAGAAACCAAACCAGATATTTTAAATATTTATTTGTCAGACTGGGATAACAGCCTTTATAGAGCACAATTTGCATAAGTTCTCATAGATACATCCTGTATACAATCACAAAACCATGACATGGGTTTTATACATAAAGTGAAAACTGAGACAGATTTACAAGCATTTTTATACAGTTTTCATACCGCTTTTGTTTCAGTTTTTACAACTTTTAGAACAGGTCTGTTATGTTTTTTTGGTTTTTTGATTTTTTTTTCCTGATGAATCTGGAAGAAAATGAAAATTAAAGGAAATTCAAACCAAAATGAATACCAACAAACCACCACCTATGCATGCAACATTCACTGTGGAAACATTACATTTTTCCAAGGACTAATCTTTTTTTGTTTGTTTGCTTGTTTTTGTGGGTTTTTTTTGTTGTTTGGGGATTTTTTTAAACATTGGGTATGCTGTACACGTTGTCCGTAGCATGACAGCACACACGCTAGTCAGCCATTGTTGAGCACCTGAGCACGTCACTGAACATCTATAAGATACAACCAAATAAGGACACACTCACATGCTTGGATGTTAGATGGAGTTAATGAGTTGAACTCAGTTTGGTTTACAAAAATGTATACTTATTTACAGGGTAACAAATTAAGAAAACAGCTTTCGCTCAAATCATCTATTTTGCGCTATGGATATCTATATATATATTATAATTTTTGAGCTCATTAATATATTTGCTTATTAATCTTTTCAAAATAATAAAAACAAACATATAGAAAACATTAAAATGCTTCTTATGACTTAAAGAGAGAGTATCCGGTTTCACTTATTCTTTCTATTTTCCTTCTGAAGGCAACATGTATTTATAAAGAGTATCTGATCCTACATGCCATGTGTACTGAAAATTCACAAGGCATTTAGGACTAGTAGTTAAATATAATGTAGGTGGATACTTACACTAAATTTCCTCTCTGTTTCATTACCTTTATAAGTTACACTCACACAAAGGCAAATTTTCTGTTATTCACATATGTATGTACATATCTAGATATATATTCAAATAATGAAATCTGGGACATTCAACATTGTAGCAATGAAAATAAAGTACTTAATAAAGTGTCAGTTATGATTCAAATTATAATTTAAAAAAATACTATTAGCATCTTTCTGATATTTCCATGAAACTAATTCCCAATTAAATAATCTCTATTGGGCACACACTAGCTTACAATATAATAGATGTTTTCTTTTTCCTCATCATCATCCTCAAAGTACGAATCAATATCAGCTGGTTACCAGCTACCACAACCTAACCATGCAAACACCCAGCATCCAGAAAAATAAATACTTCCCAGGTTTTGATTTAAAGCCAGTTTAATTCAACAGATTGGTTGCTATTGTCTTCAGCTGGTTTGGATTGGGGTTTTGTTTCTTCCACACAGGATCCATGTAATGTAAAAAGCAAGGGTAATAATAAAGGAGCAACACTCATTGCCCCTGGATACTATCCCTTTAAAGTGTAATGATAAATAGCTAGTTCAACATTCATCATAGAAACTCTCATGTCTAGTTTTAACCTGAAAAAAAAGAAAGGAAGTGGCTGTTTGCTGCTCACTGTATGTCTAATAATAATAATGATAACATTAGAAATCCCTGTCATTTGTAAACACACACACTGTGCTTTTGCTCATTTTTCAACTAGTTTCCACTATACAAGGCCTTGAACAAGGAAGCAGCTTCAATCGCTGTTGACTCAGCAGATTTATGAATAAAAAAAAATTAAAATGCCTCTGCTGTTGCCTCCCTGTAATGTGTCTTCAAAGCAATCATAGAAATATGTGAATTCATCACTAATCAATCTCTCAGAAATTATAAAAGCTGTTGCCACATCTAAGCACTTTTGGCCAGATAAAAGAAAAAAAACTTAATGAGAAAAAAGTGAAAAAAAAATGTACTGAGATATATACAAAAAAAGTAAAAAAAATACTTAATAGTCCTTGTTAGATTATTCTTTACAAAAGGTTGTCACAATGGAGTTTTTCCTGACCACTAATAAAACAAAGGGGGAAAAAAAAAGGGAAAAAAAAATGCATTCAAACACAAACCTGTGTTGCATAGAGTGATTCCAGTACAACCTAGAAATTTGGTCAAAAAAGGAACTTGGCACACTTTGGAAGCATCCTCTGACCTCTGAAAGATGCTGCATTGGAAAAGAGGGAGTGAGGGCCCAGGTCTGTCGCTAGCCCATCCAGGGTGACACCAAAGGAGCCCCAGCGTTCCTGCAGCTGACCAAGGCAGTGCTGCATTCCTGACAAACTACTCTTTACTTTTCATGACAGGAGTCCAAAACTGCCATTTCAACATGCAGAAACTTTTTGTGTGTTGATCAGAGAATCAAAGATGCTGGAGTTAAATCAGTTGCTGACAGCTTTGCAATTACCCCACAAAGTTAGCTGTTCCATACACCCACAGCTATACCACCCAACACAACTACTGTAGAAAAACATTGGCTACATTTGTATGTGTGTGAGAGCAAAGCAAGCCTGTCCAGTTTCTCAGTTAAGAGTGACAATTACAGGTATCCCAGTAAGGCAGCCAGATAGTGCTCATTCCCGCTGGAAATCTCCATAGCAACTGCCATCATGACTCGCTGTCTTTATAACAAATCTTAGAAAGAACAAAATTACAAGCAGTTTGCACAAAATTTCCCACCTCACAGCTTGTACTTCACACAGTAATTGAAACGAGAAGTTGGAAGGGGAGTTTGGTATTTTTTTTCAAGAAAATAACATGCTATAGTCAACAGGAGTGCAAAATAACCTACCAAAAGAGCAACACATTATGTCAAATATACCCACATAGGACTTTTTGGTTTGATTGGGGATTTTTTTCTTTGAAGTATTTACCTTCTTATAAAAAACATACACAACATCAAAACATATAGAATGTTTACAACAACTCCAGAGGACTGTTTTCAAAATGTATGAGAGGTAGGGTATACATATACTGGTGAAAGCATAGAATTCAACATTGAAGCACACATCCTACTTCCACTGTCAGTGATGTTGTGTTTTCAGGACAGCTAATAAGATTTTGATGTGATTGTTCTGCTTGCGAGGTAAGCAGGCTACTAGCAGGTTATCAATAACTTAACAGGAGTTTCCTTGGTATGTGTAGCATTAATATTTTCTGTGTGTTTCTTCTATTCCTTTTCCACAGTATTTTATGTTGACAAAGATAAATCAAAAACTGTATGTAGGAAGTGTCACCAGATTAAATGGTGTAACTTTCTCATGGTAAGTCCAGCTTCTGAGTAAACTGATCCTTTTTTTTTTTTTAACTTCTTTTAAAGCATGTATTATTTTCCAGAAGAAGTTGGTCGTGCACTACGTACATTGAGAAAATATAAGAAGACGTACATTAAGTAATTTGTGAAAAGTCCTTATTGGGCCAGAAAAAGAAATGTCTGGAGCACAGAATTTTGGTCATGTTCTTTTAAAATATGCAAAGGTCATGAGGTAATATTCTCAGGGAAACTACTTTTTAATGAAGCTGTGAAATATTAAATGACTTCTGAGCAACATGAGATTTTAGTACCATATTGATTCTTGGGTTTTAAAGAAACTGCCATACTTTTAGGAATGGCATGAAAATCTCTCCCATCTTCAAAAATGGTACAATGGAAAACATAACAACCAGCCTAAGGCATTCCAGGCAGTAGTTTCTTCCCCAATGATCTAACTACTTGGCTTCAAGACCCTGAAAGTGAGACTCTGAGCATGGAAGTGCTGACACAGTTGCAAGTTATCTTCCTGTTTACTTCTTTCCTAACTGAGAAGCCACACTGTTGAGTAGATTGCACTATGACATTCACCTGAGATAGCAAAAGGATGTTCTTAAATTTGTTCTAATGTAACAGTATCCAGGCAGTAACTGCCCTGCTATCCCTTCCCTTTGGATTTCAAGTGTGTCACTGCTGTGATACAGAGCCCTGCACTGAGTGGGTTGGTGTTAGCATAGTGGGTTCACTTTCCAAAGTACCCACAAAATAGCCTAGAATTCATCATCTCTGCACAGTTTCAGTAAGACTGGTTGCTGAAAGTGGAAGGACTAGTTGGAATAATGGTATTAGTCCCAGTGCCTAAGTCTCTTCAATTCCAAATGTTTTTAAAACTGCAGATTCAAACGGTACGGTGTCACTGGCATCAAAACAGCATTTTTTTCTTCCTTTTTTAGTGCAGTTTGCATCCTGTCCTTTTTCTTTCAAACCACATCCCAAATTATAGACCATTTATATATGTTTATCACTTACATTACAGGACAGTGGTTTAAATTCATTGTTAACACACAGAAACAAATGAAACAATCGTATCTGATTCTTCACAGCGTACTTTTTGAAGGAAAAATAAGGAAGGGAAAAATAAGGTAAAATAACATTACCACACCTTGCAGTTTGTGTCAAGTGGCATAATCTCACTACAGAGAATTACCAGAGATCTTAAGGTGCAGAGGAACAAGTTTTGCACTTCTGATAAGTGAGATCTGGAAAGTCAGTCACCCTAGGTGCTTTTGCATAAAGTGATCTCCTTCTGGTCACACAGAAAAACCAGACTGCTCTTCCCATCACACTACCTCCAGCTGCAGCTGAACTCTGCATTAACACCTGCCTTCCAGCCTTCATTATTTCCTTCACAGTTACTATCTTCACAGAGTCCAACATCACCGAGCCTTTGTGTCAGTCTTCGGTTCAAACAGCTGCACTTTAACTTCTGGGCCCAGGTTTTCTTTTACTTTTGCTGTCTTTTGCAGCAAAACAAATGTACTAGCCCTCATTTAAGTGTGCTATGTAGCCCAGAGACTGCTCTTTTCTACTTTGTATTCTGAAAGACTAGCTAAACACAATGATATCAAACTATAGTCTTGGAGCGATGCTGTTTATAGCAGACTCTGCAGATTTTGTGCCCTAAGCAGACATCTCTGCTCAGTGTGTTTGTGTCGAGCTGACCAACAGTTTGTGCCAGTTTACTATTCTTTTCCTTAGATCCACTTTGTCAAGCCAGATATAAGCTTCCCCAATCAGTGTCTTTTTCATAAACTTCCCTCCATTGGAGACAAGCAGAATCTGGGAAAATAATAACAACAATAAATAATTATCAATGTCCATATTAACATTCCGCATTTGTTAGCAAACATGAAAGATTCAGAAATGTCAAGCTCTGATTCAGTACCCACAGAAAAGAAATATAACCCTTTATATATAGTCACCTTCCCAACAGAAAGCAAGCCCTGTTAAAACTGAGCCTTCCCCTCTTCTATTTTATTATCATGGGATATAGCAACTAGAAGATGACAATCTTAAACTTCAGTAAGCGATCTGTTCATCTGCTGGTTACCAAAAACAAACGCAAGCTCGTTTTAAGATACAGGGTAAAGCTTCATGAAGGCAAAATACCAGCTCTTTTTAAGTATGTGGAGGTCAGAGGGTACTCTACATGTAGGTTGTAGCTCCAAGCAGACTAGCATGTGAGAAAGTTTAAGGTTCTAGTTCTTGCAAGCAGTAATCAAACCTAAAATATAGACTTGGTCTGAAATACCACTCTTGCTACGTCTCTGCTGAGAGGGACTGGTCTTACGGCTTTTGCTTGCCCAGCTGTGGAGAGTGGGAAGTGCTGGGAACAGCCCTGGCACTTATGTGAGCTATGCAGGCTTGGGTGCTCAAGATTCTCCAATATATCATATATGCAGAGGTTTTACAGCTAAGCTTTGTGCTATACAAGCAATAGATTCCTCTGAAGGATTCTATAGGTTCATTTTACATGTTACTGGGAGAAAATGTTTAATAATATATATGATTCAGAGGGTGAGTTATACACATGCAAGTAAATTTTAGACTTTCTTAATTATTGAGTAAGTGAATCAACAAACTCAATGTTTTTTTTCTTTGGTTGTTTTTCTTCTATCAACTTACTAAGTTCTTAAAAAAGAAAAAGAACTCATGAAGATTGTATTTCCTTGGTAGGATTAGGAGGAGGTTTGTAACAACAACAGTCACTAAGTAGACTTCCAGCAATGAGCAAGGGAGGTAACTGCTAACAGTAGGATGTGTGATTCAGCAGGAAAGTAAAAGAGGGCATTTTGTTGTTTGGTTTCAAAAGATCTAGGCTAACAGAGGAATTGCAGAACTCAAGAATGAGATGCTGAAAAAGACCATATGGCTCTAGACATGTAACAGAACTGCAGAAGAACTAGAATTTCCACTAGTCAAGAATTTCAACATTTTTTTTAAATTTCAATTCTAATTTGGGGAACAAAGTAATAAATGCAAGTTTTACATTACAATGGAAATTTAAAAAAAGGGAAGAAGTTTGCAATAATTTTCCTGGATAAGTTTCCCAGTTCCAAATTTTGATATCACTTGGCATATAAGGTATATACCTGTCCAGCTTCAACAGCTATATTCCCATTAGTCAACAGATTTGAGGAAGGAGGACCAAATGACTTTTAGGCACTAAGCTGTTTAGGGAACTCCACTCATCAGAAAGCCTTGGGGTAAACTGGCATCCTGCCTCCACTGCTGCTGGCTTTCCAGGTCACTTGGACCAATGTTTCCTGAAGAAATGGGCAGTGCAGAAGCTGGCAAACCAAACCAGAACATCTGTGAAAAACATTCTTTTGGTTTTCTTCTGATTACCCTCACAAAGGACATTATGTATTTGTAATTGGAGCTAGCCAGTCAGCCAGGAGCCAGATAAGGAGCAAGGCAAAAGAGCCAGGAGCTTAGTGTTTTCCAGAAGAGTCCCAGGTGGGTTGCCAAGGAACAGGGAAATCAGGGAATCGAGCAAGCAAGCTGCCAAGGGCTGAGGCAAGTGCTTGTGTGAAACCTGTCAAAATGTTTTCTGCAGAATGTTTTCATTCTGACACATCCACAGTTTTGGGAGAGGAAAAATTCTTAACAAATTTTTCATCGCTTCAGTCCTTGATCCTTATATCCACTCCTCCCAGGTGGATCCCTAGTATCTGTCTTCTCTAGTCTGTCTGTCTCTCAGTCTTGTTTCTTCCCTGCTCTGCTTTAAATTTCAGACTTGTTATCCTGAATTAGCTAGTCTCGGTTTCTAATCCTCAGAGTGTCTTTTCCTTATTTCAAATGCTCTTGACCAAAAAATTCTGGCAATTCTGTTCTTTATTTCTTTTTGGTTTTTTAATATTTTTTCTTTCCCAATAACCGAGTGTCCCATTTTTAGGACTAATATTCACACCTCTTGCTGCTGATTTTTTGAGTGCAGACCCTTGTCCTAATTTCTGCCTCCAGTTCATTCTCATCTCTCTTTAAAATGTACTTTCTATGATTACTAAGTTTGATCTCATCTTACTCCCTCTTTCTGATCTTATTTCCCCTCTTAATCTTCCAATTCCATTTTTGTTCTATGCATTCTCATTTTGTTTCTTTTCCTACATCTCTTTCGACAATGTCCATTTCTTTTCCCCTAATGCTCATCATTCAAATTATACATTCAAATCAACAAACTTCATGCTATGTCAGGAACAAACTGTCTGATAAGTATGAAGAGTGTATAAAAACAGATGTACTGAGTCAGATTACAGATCTCTCCAGGCAAATATTCTGCTTCCAGAAAAGTATAGGGTGGTGTATAAGGAAGAATACAAGAACAAGGCAATTATGGAGTATCACTTTCTCAAAATACCTGTGGACTATTGACTTCTTGTCTCACAAGTGGTCTGTTTGCATTTAACAGACTATGAGGTTTTTTTCTAATGAATTTGTCCAATTGTTTGCTTCAATTACTTTTTCCATGAAAATATTTATTATCTGCAGTATCTTAGGGCAATAAATTTTACAGCTGGAACTACAAATTGCATGAAGAAGCACCTCTTGTTTTAAACTTGTTCTTCTCTACTTTACAGCCTTTGTTCTCCTAAGTCTGTTGTGCACCCCCAGTATATATCACAGAGTTTCTAAGGAAATGTTGCCAAGTCTCAGGCTGACTGTTCCTATGGCTACCTCCCTCACAATATCCCTCACTAACAACTTGATGGCTTGTTTTTCTGTAGATTTCTGTGAGATTTTCTTTACTGGTCTACACATCCCTTATGGTTTCCTCATCAAACCACCACTGGAAGCACATTTTTTACAGGGATATTAGCTCTTCTGCTTTGTCAAGACTTTATTGACTACTCTGCATTTTTCTGGGTAATATAACAACTTAAATATTCTTTCATTAAGTCTATTGAATCAATAAGAATGTTAGGACACCTTAACACAGGGAAAAGAGTATCTATTTCTGTTGGCCTTGTTTTGTAAGTGACATCCATTTTTAGCTTTAATTTTAATGATACAACTAATAAGGCTAACATAGCATTCAGATAATCCAGTCTAACTTTAGTCATCAAAATGTAGCTGGCTTGTTTACATTGTCTTCCAGATTTAAAGGTACACTAAATGTATGCTGGTATGCTCAACAATTTCTCCCACTTTTAAGTTTAGCATGTATATACACCTGGTATTGTCCATACCTATCCACTAATTAAAGTTAGCCTTAATATCTGGTTTATATTAGTTATTTACTCATATGAAAGTAAATTAAAGTAAGTGAATCCTCACCGTCTAAAAAAGCAAATCTGACCAAATGACCAGATCTGTCTAAGCAACTACAACACAGGAGATGGACTATTCCTGAATCAGTTCCACATATCATTTGATGTGTCACAGACTGAAAGTACTGTATTCCCCTTTACATATGTTTCATTATATGTTTCATGAATATTTCAATTGGCATAATCAGTAATTCTGCAGTATCTGACATTATGACTAATTCTAGTCACCAACAACTTTTAAAGAAGTTGAAGAACTGGAGAGAATGATAAAACCATTAGTTATTTAGGCAACAGAACAGACCAAAGAAATTTCATTTACCTAGTCTGGAAAAATAGGGAGGAGAGATATGATAACAGCATTCCAGTGTGCAAACTTTTTTTTTTATAAAAAGAAAGCAGATCAATTTTCCTCTCTGTATTTTGAGGATACATAAGGATAATTTAAATTAATTTAAAATATGGTGTATTTAATTTAGATACTACACTAAATATTCTAAATACATAGAAAACATTTTTGGGAAGCATCTATAACTTTTTTCTTCAGGGGATTGTAAGAGCAGATCAAGCTTAAAACTTTCAAACCCAATCTATAAATACCCTTCCTCAATGTGGGGCAATAGATTAAACCATCTTGTAAAGTCTCCTTCAGCCTGACATTTCCATTATTATGCAATTGTGTTATTTCCTTTGTAATTTTCTCTTTTCAGCAAACAATTGAGGTAGAATATTGATCTCAAATGTCCAGAGAACAACACAGACAACATCCAAAATTAGGTTTTAATAAAATGCAAAATTACCTGAAGAGAATGCCCTGCAGGACTCAAGCTAAATCTAAATGTTTCATTGAATGAAGGCTCTCGGTCATGTCTGCATACCCTGGTTTTCTTCTTAATTACTCTCTTTTGGGTAGTCATATTGACAACATACAGCTTCACATACAGGTCTGGGGAAAAACATTTCATTTAGTTAAATACAGAAGCTCTTAAATAATCATTGTTAATGATTTCAATAGAAAGGAAGTGTGACGAATCAGAGCATGGTACTTTACAGAGCCATATTTTGTTCTCATTCACATGATGTAGAAATATAATCACCTCACTCACTCCAAGGGAATTACTTTGTGTTTACAGTGATGACATTAATGGAACAAACACATTGATGTCTTTATGTACATATGAAAATATTATTGTTAACATGCATTTTTTAATTTTGAAAAGCTTTTTCTCCAAAATGCAATTTTTCAGTCCATATCATTGTTCTTTAATAATCTAGGGAATTATAATTTTTATTAAACTTTAAAGAGGATTAATTTTTAGCAATCAAAAGTAAATGAAAAAGAGGATTAACTTCTGAGAGTGTAATTTGCTTCTACAAAATATTTTTACTTTCATTAAAATTGCTCATAGGAGAAAAAAAGCACTTCAAAAAGAATCTTATAAAATATGTCATTCTGGTCAAGAAGCACATTTTTTTCCCATTTTAGGGGTGATGTTAAATGACTTTCAGACACATCCTCCCTAATGTTCTTCAAGTATTGTGAAGGTGGTTTCTGTGTGATACCTGGTAGATGATCTGGAGATTTAAATTTGTATGTGATATTTCTGCACTGAAGGATTTCTACTATCAGCTGTTCTCCGTCTGTCTTCATTTCTTTCTTTAATGCAATCTTGATTTCACCCATAACCTGTGTTTTACCTGGAAAAGCAGAAAAAACAACCCTCATTATTTTAAAAGGAAAGTGAATGAATTAAGGCTTTGGTGAAGTTAGCATTTTTTCATCTTATGAATACAGAGCAGTATTATTCACACAATTTTAAGGGAAGTCATTACTGTGACATTTAAAAGTAAAGGTGATTTTCCTTCTTAGGTGGCCATGTGGCCAGAAATACAAGCCCATTATTCTACTTTGTATAGATTTCTCTCTAAATCAGTCCAGAAATGGAGAGAAGGCACAGAATAAAATACAGGAAATTGCCTTTCCTGTTTGTCCTCCCATAAGGTTTTACAGAAGCCAGGCAAAGTAGAACAGAGCTACATCTTCTAAATGAGTATGGTGGCATAATCAGAGCCCATGCCCTCAGTACAGTGCTGTCTATAATAGCATCATGTCATAACAAGGGTTGTGCTTCTATATCTATTGTCCTGGTACTGTAAAATACTTTTTCACCTTTCTCTTCTCTTTAGATGTTAGTTATAAAGAAACCAAACCATAAAGACTCTGGAAGCCTTTATTACCAAGTTTCTGGTGCCAGCAGGCTGAGGCTTTAATGCATTACCAGGAAATTCTAGAAGCTGGTGCCAAGATAATGTAAGGAACAAAGCCGTTCTGCAGAAATAAACAATTATGTCATGTCTGGAGAAGCTTCTTTCTTAAAGAGTAAAAAGTTACCAAGTGGCATTGAGAGATTACTTACTTGTATTAAAAATGCATAACCAAATTTGAATAATCTTCACTAAAAATGCCATCTGTCACTTCACAGATGTTCATGTGCAATCCTACATCCTGTTTTTTTTTCATACTTACAATATATTTTGGGATTGTGAATAAAAATATTAATAACAAATAATCACAGCTACAATGTGGGACCTCAACCATCCTCACAAATTCAAGCTGGAATCTAGTTACAGTCAATACAAATTTTCAATTGGGGTTCATCTGGGTCAGCGTTTCACCCATACTTTGTAAGGTGGGAGAGGACCTGTTAAGAGGAAAGTGATTTTTTCACTATATTTAATCACCACAAGGCCATTCCTATCGGTTTGAACAAAACCAGCATCTTGTTTTCTGCCATATGTTTGTGCAAAGAGCCCAAGTTTTGTGATGTCAGCAGCAAAGACCATCTGTAGTTGGGATACTCTTTATAACAAATATCTGGATTTACTACTTAAGCCTCATGAGGAAAACAATGGTCTCCAGCTGCAAGCACATGATAGCTTTCTTGTCCTTCCTTACTAATTTTCAGTTCTCCCACAGCATGCAGTAAAAAAGCCATAACACCAGCCTTACGAAATATTGCACTAAAATAAATCACTACTTCAAAACCTAGCAGAATTTTGAAGAGATTCCTATTCCTTCCATGGCTTGGCTTTCCACTGCTTCTCACATATGTACATTGCATCTTTCATTTGGCAGGTTTGTAAGAATAGAGCAAAGGTTTGCGGAGCTGATTCTTTAACTGGTAAAAGAGATATGCTGATGAGAAGAAGTGTTAATAATGAACTGTCTATGAGCTGTTGAGAGAGGCCACAGTGAGCTAAGCTGGACATGAATGTTCTTTGTAATAAAATTGTTCAGGTTGTCATGGGATTGGATGACCCTGAGGATTGTATTGGTAGAAATAACTGAAAATACAGTTCAAGTCACAACTTTTTGCATTCTTATATAAGTTTAGAATACTTTAATTGTAACTTATGTGTAAATGGAACTGATTGTGGGTATTTTGGTAGACTGGATGATGATAAATTCTACAATGCAACTCTGAAAAAAAGTAAATACATTGAAAAGACATTGCATATCTTTCTACAAAAGTACTAATATGGCTTTCTAAGATACTGGAAAATAATTTGTAAATTTGATATTAATATTTGCTTCAGTAAAGGTGAATGCTAGATGAAACAAGTACAAACCAGGATTATCACAGTGGCAAAGAACCATACAGTAGAGAACTAAAATGATTATTTCTAACTGAGCCTAGATAACAAGGAGTGGAAAAGGATGAAATTGCTTTCTACAAACAAAGGATAAAGTAAATATTGAAAAGGATAAGAAACACTTAAGCTGAGTTTGTGCAGTATTTTACCTGTTACATACATATAAACACAGACTTACTGAGGAGGACCGTGGGCATGCACAGCAACATTGTGTTCACTTTAGGAACACGTTAACAGTAACTAATTACTTCTTTAAAAATATGGCTATGATTAAATATATCAGGGATTTTTTTACATGACAGTATACCTCTTTTTAGGGACCAGATTTATTAAACATCTATTAACAATTAAAAGGTGATGGTCAATTAACTAAATTGGTGCAAGGTGTTACAGAAGTCAAGGGGTTTAAATTTGCCATGGTGATGGCAACATGAACTGTCCTTCTTGTAGAACTGTCACAATCCACGCTTTGAAAGGTTAATTAGTTCTGCTTTTAGTATTAAGTGACTCTCTGCTTAAATCACAGGATGTATCATCTGCACTGTTGTTGTCAACTTCCACTGTTATTTATGGATTGTGCTCCTATTCCTTTTTTGATCAGATATCTGTTGTCAAAATTACCCAAGAGAGGAGTAAATAGTTGTCTCCATCAGTTTGTGTTATAAAGGCTGATTCAGCAACACATTTAAATGAGCAGGTAAATCTCACTGGACAACGGCAGGAATGTAATTCAGTTCAATTGTCTACATGTAAATTTCTGAGATAATTTACACATTTATTGACTATGAGATAGATAGATTGTCTATTCACATACTCCAGTGTGAGAAACTGGAAATTTAAATATGAGATGCCTCAATGCTGCTACCTGATGAGCAGCACTAGACTAATTTTCTGAATGGATGCCAGATGGACAAAAAACAAAATTGAGGAAGTATATAAACTAAGGGCTCCTTCTGTTCCAGAAGAGTGAGCAAGGGCAGTAGAATTCAAAATAAAATTAAAAAAAACCCAGAAGAATTCAAAACAGGGAGATAATGAAAATAATTTCTCATAGTATTTTTTTTTATAACAGAATCATTGTTTGCAAAATGGGTAAGAGATTATCTTCTGGAGCTTCAAGACTCATACATTTTATGGTCAAGGATTTTCTTTCTGAGCAGTTTCCAGTGGGTCTGGCCTACTGAGTGTGGCAATGATAACTGGAGGTTGTATTGATGGGGGTTTGGTTGGTCTGGGTTTTTTTTTTTTTTTTTTTAAATTCCTTATGGTTACAAATCATCCTCCTACTGCTCAATCAAAGAATTCAGATGCTGGAGAAAATAAGCAGCACAAACCAAATAAAATCACCAACCAAAAAAAAAAAAAAAAGCAACTGCAACAACAACAAAATCACCAGGACCTTGTTCTCACTGAAAAGAAGGGGTGGTTGGAATGTGAAGCTCAATGGCAGCAGTGACCCTTAGGGCAGCTAGGACGGCATGCAGTAAGCTCACTACTCTGGACTTCAGGAGAGCAGATCTGGACTTCTTCAGGGATCTGCTTGGCAGATTATCATGGGATAAAGCCCTGGAAGGAAGAGGAGAATGAGAAAGCTGGATGATATTAATGGAATGCCTCCTTCAATGTTGGTGGTGCTGGGCTGCGTCACAAGAAGAAGGGTCAGGAAATTCTCCCCCTGTATTCTGCTCTTGGGATATCCCACCTAGTGGACTGCATTCAGCTCTGGGACTCCCAATGTAAGAAGGACATGGACCTGTTAAAGTAAGTCCAGAGGAGGTCCGAGGGCTGGAGCACTTCTCCTATGCAGCCAGTCTGAGAGAGTTGGGGATTATTCAGCCTGAGGAAGAGAGGGCTCCAGGGAGATCTTAGAGGAGCTTCCAGTACCTAAAAGGGGCCTACAAGAATGCTGGAAAGGAACCTTTTACAAGGCCATGACTGTGAGAAAGGCTTTAGAATGAAAGAGGTTATATTTAGGTTAGATTCTAAGAAAAAGTTATTTACTGTGAGGGTGCTGAGGCACTGGCACAGGGTGCCCAGGGAAGCTGTGGCTGCCCCATCCCTGGCAGTGCTCAGGGCTGGGCTGGATGGGGCTTTGAGCAACCTGGTGCAGGGGAAGGTGTCCCTGCCCATGGCAAGAGGTTGGAACTAAATGATCTTTAAGGTCCTTTCCAACCCAAACCATTCTATGAGTCTATGACTGTAAAAGAGGAAGGAACATAGAGCCATGTTTAGCAGGATTTCTCCTCCTATTTTTGCTTTTGTGCGTGTGTGTGTGCGTGTGTGTGTTCACAGAGACGGCTGCGTTTGAAGAAGAATACACACTTCCTCAGAGTTTATTTCTACACTTTCTGATTATGAGTACTCATACTATTTCCATACGTCTGAATACACCCATCTCAGAGAACAGTTCCAGGTTAACCTAATGTTGGTGAAGAATAAGGCTTTCTCTGATGCTGCAGGCAAACCACCTTTAAAGAAGACCAGACACATCCCACATCCACACTGCTTTGTCGTTAGGCCTATGTCTTCTGACCCAAATCTTGTTTTCTCATGGCAAGAACACAGAAGTGTTTGGGTTTTCTTTCTTTTTTTTTTTTTTTGTGACATTTTAGTGCAACAAACCTGAGAAAATTATAGTTGTTCTTCTGTAGCATGATGATGTTGGTATATAGAAAACATGATGCTGCCCTCGGGGATAGCAAGGGAGAATGTTGGAGTATTTGGTGATGAAGGGCTTGCTGTGTTGTTTGCTGACCATCTGTATAGAGCACAGGGAAACAAGCATGCCCTCTGTGCCGTTGGGAGATGAGCAGACTCTCTCCAGAATCTACATTTTTTTCTCAGAAAGAGCAAATCTATGTTAGCAGAATTCCCAGGATAAAAATAAATATTTCAGTATGGAAATTAGAGAATCCTGATCAGGGAGTCAACCAAAGAGAGAAATTATGTGACAGTGCAAATGCCAATTATGAGACTACATGGTGCAACTCTGTAAAATGTTCTCTTGAGGGAGGTTTGGGAACAAAGAAACTCCACAGATTTTTGCATTTATGGCTTCTGGTATTTCGTACTTTCTGGTATTTTGTATTTTGTGCGAATGTTCGCCACAAACAAACTGAAGTGAATGAAATCTGCCACACAATTTGTCTTAAAAACATTTCTGAGTATAACTTGAAGTATTGTTTCTTTTGAATGTTACATCTATAATTCTGAGAGTAGCAAGCCTTAGAATTTCCATAATCCTTCAGCCTGAGATGAAGAGATGAGTAATGATTACCATGGTATCATGGTATGATGAAAAATAAAGACATCTTCTGTTAGAACTAATTTAATTTCCTTAGGTCTTTATCTGTTTTGATACCCAGCAAGATTAAATTAATGAACCTCTGAGAGCTCAGTACAGGGTTTATTGATAGAAAGCAGGCATTTCTTTGACATATTTTACTACCGTTTATCTCAGAGATGTCTAATGACCCAGACTTGGTGCAGCTACATTTATCTCTTTAAGCAACTCAAATGTTCCCTGTGTTCCCTATGGATTTCTTTAATAAACTAAGTCTTGTATTCAGCTGTACTGGGGTGTGTTTGCAATATTTGTAAAGTTAGAATATGTAGTAGAATGTCAAAAAAATTCTAAGAAATCCAAGGTGTGTTCTTGGGAAATTCACTCAAAAAATCACAGCTTTAAAATATGGGACATGATTAAAGAGAACCCCAACCCATGGATTCTGTTCCATGATTCCTGTCCTTTAGTAGCTGTCTGTGATCTTAGACTTCATCTCTGTGCCTAATCTCAGAGGCAGAGATAACATCCTCTTCTCTAACTCAAAATTGTTTGGATTTAGTAACTGGGATTGCATATACTATAAAGAGAGAGATTTTCATCATTTTCATGTAAATATAAACAGGGCTTTGTTGTGTGATCCCTAAACTCATGAGAAAATACAAAGACTTAGAAAAGCTGAAGAAGATCCATGCCATTGTTATGTCTCCTTTCACCATAATCCATGATGTTAGTAGAGTCAAAATTTTCTGCCTGACAGAGTGTTGTTGTAGCAAGAACTGTGTTTCTGATGGATCCCTTTAATGTTATTTTGTGAATGAAAAGTCCATCCTCCAGCAGACAGCTTCAGGAAAACAAAACAACATCATCATCTTGCAATAAATAATTCAGTATTATTGCAAGTACTAACCATTTATCATTTACATTTCAGTATTAAACAACTCCAACTGAAGGTAAATCAAAAGGATATTCAGTAGCATTTAAAAATTCAATATATCAAGAATTGAAAACAGACAAAACCTTCCAATCTTTTCTAATCAAAACTTTTCTACTTTTTACTGGACCAACTGTTTGTACTCATAATGCCTTTCACCCTCTTGCTGAGACATGAGCTACGGGCAAAGCAGTTGTAAAATAATGATGGATGAGATTTATACACAATGCTTTCCAATGTTTACAGGCTCCAGCCTTTTCTCTCTTTTTGAGTTTTTTCATTACCATCTTCTTGTCTTTCACCTTTGTCTTGTGTTTTCTTTTCTCCTTGAAAACTGACACAATTTTCTCTGTAAGCTGGTTTTATCTTTTTGCTCCCTACTGTATGAAAAATCAGACATCTAATACAGTCTTAACAACTACCTCCTCCTGTCCCACAGTGCTTTAAAGAGATGTTGGGCTTACTGGCATAGGACTATTTCAATAAACATGTTCTCTGGCTCCACAGCAATGAGAATTGAATACATGTAGGGTCTGAAATTTGTTGATCCTCTTGCAAGTGGCTACCCAGTCTGCCCTGCATGGTGCTATCAACCAGTCATGGGACAAACTAATGCTCTGAGTAGGGCTGTCTGTTTTTCCCCTGCTCTGAAGAGGAGCTGCAGCTGCTGAGGGTCCCTGATACATGCCCAGAGTGTTCTCTAATATGCCTATGAGGAGGCTAGGTGTGGTTACACATGAAGGAATTAGGTATTATTGCCATCTATTCCCTCCCTTACCTGATCTAGGTAGAGATATTGTGTGCAGGCAGTCATGCTCCTCTGAGGTGGCAAAGAATATAAATTCAGCTTCTGACAGATAGGTTACCTCTGGGATACAGGGATGCTCTGCAGTGGGAGCAGGCATGAACCAAGAGAACTGCTCTTTTTTTCCCTTCCCTCTCCTTACCCTGAAGATGTGAACTGCAGTGAATAGACTGTATATTATGAGATGAGCAAAGAAGACCAAGGTCTTTCATTAATATATCCCTGTCTCCTCTGATGTGGCATGCATGCAATCCTGTAATAAGAGAGAAGACCAGAACTAAGGAACTTTCCTCACAGCAAACACAATTTATAATACTGTGGGCAGTGAGAGTGGCTGCCTTTAAGGCTCAGGCACATGAACAAGCTGACAGCTTTAAGTTATAACTCTTAGAGCTAGCAGGCTCACTGCCCACAAAGTTTTGAATGTGCTGGTGCAGAAATTTAGCCTATATGCTCAGAATTCTTAGCAGGATTAAGTAAAAACTATTTGAAGGAAAATACTGTTCAGCTTTTACTTTCAGATAAAAGAAAACTGTTGCATAAAATACGTTTTGAAAACAGAGAAAGCTGTCTGCCTGTTGAGGTTTTGAGGTGTGGAATAGTTGCTAGAAAAAAAAAACAAAACAAAACAAAACAAAACCCCAAACAAATGCTCTGTTCCATTTCTTTTTATTTGGGAGTGTGCACCTCATTAGGAGATTTGATTCATTTCTTTTAAAAGGAAAATAAAAGAAAAACTAATGCTAACCATGGACTGATGCCATATGTAAAAACTCTTGGTCTGAATTAAAGTGCTTTGTAGGAAAATAAAACTGATACTTTTCATATGCTCAAATATGAAACATAAAAATCATAAACTTGTATCAATCCAGTTTCAACCAGCTTTATTTCTGTTAGGTGGCAAACTAAACTGTTGTAGGAAAAGGTTAATGAGGCAGTAGGAAGAGGTTAATGAGCCAATAAGTTTAGAGAAGAACTAGTGTCAAAAGCTGTCCAAATCAGTGACCTAACGGACAGTATAAAGGATCAGTGATTTCTCCAGAAAAATTTTTTCAGTATTTTGTGAGAGTGGTCCCTGTGTCATACAGGCATTTCAAATAAATGGAGGGAAAATCATAATAATGATAAATATCCCAGTCAGCAAACTTAGTTGATCAGTTTGATGTCAACCTGATGAAGTTGAGCCATGCCAAGGTCCTTCACCTGGGTAGGAGCAATCCCAGGCACAGCTACAGGTTAGGCAGAGAAGAAATTCAGAGCAGTCCTGCAGAGAAGGACTTGGGGGTGTTGGTTGATGAGAAAATGAACATGAGCCTGCTTCAGTGTGTGCTCACAGCTGAGAAAGCCAACCGTATCCTGGGTTGCATCAAAAAGAATGTGACCAGCAGGTTAAAGGAGGTGATCCTGCCCCTCTACTCTGCCCTCGAGACCTCACTTGGAGTAATGTGTGCAGTTCTGGTGTCCTCAACATAAAAAGGACATGGAACTGTTGGAACAAGTCCAGAGGAGGGCCATGAGGATGATCAGGGGACTGGAGCACCTCCCGTATGAAGACAGGCTGAGAAAGTTGGGCTGTTCAGCCTGGAGAAGAGAAGGCTGCATGGAGACCTCATAGGGGGACCTATAGGGATGCTGGGGAAGGACTCTTCATTAGGGACTACAGTTGTAGGACAAGGGGTAATGGGTTAAAAAACACGGGAAGTTTAGATTGGATATAAGGAGGAAGTTCTTTACTGTGAGGTGCTGGAATGGGTTGCCCAGGGAAGTTGTGAATTCTTCACCCCTGGCAGTGTTCAAGGCCACGTTGGACAAAGCCTTGGGTGACATGATTTAGTGTGATGTGTCCCTGCCCATGGCAGGGGGGATGGAACTGAATGATCTTAAGGTCATTTACAACCCTAACTATTCTATGATTCTATGACTATAGAGATTGCTTTTAATTATGAAGATGAACATAGAATAGCTGTGTGTATTTGGCCGGTGGTAGGTAGATGGAGAATAAAAATAGGGTGAGGAAAGACAATGGAGTTGCAGAACTAATTCATAGTGCATTCTCCTATATATCTCTTATTTATATTTATACTTCTGCAGAAGGGAGACCTTATGTTCTAATCTGATTATTATATCAACATCCTCTCCACAATTTATGAAAAGACCAGAATTCCTCAAAACTTAACTTTGGTTTAGAATAATAAACTAATCACGAGTCAATCATAAGGAAGCTTAGGTGTCTAACTGAAACTCCCTAGACTCTGTAGTCAGTAGAGATAGTATCTCCTCAAAGTTATAATGCCTTTTGAGGTACCTGGTTTTGTCTTCAGTGACCGTTGCGAGGTGATATGATGGCTTTGATTTAGAAAACTAATTTTTAAGCAATGAAACTAAGCTAGAAGTATCAAAATGCAAATCATCATCTCAATTTTCTATAACTTCAATGAGAGAAAGGTAAAGTGATGGTTGAAATTATTCTTTCTACTTTAATTGAATGTGCAGCCTGGATCTGAAAGCGCCAACTATGCAGCTTCATGACTCAGAAGGCAAGACTCTCTTCAAACACCTTTTCTCCTTTTCATCTTCACCATAAATCACTGTCTGAGCCTAAATATACATTCACAGTCTTCTTTTCACTATTTTAGCATCTTACATAAGGAGACATATCAGACATGGCAGATTCAGCTGCATAAAAGATGGCTTGACACAGCTCGTCTGAAATGTTGATGATGAAAGGTGCACTTTGCCCTGACTTTCGGATGGACAAAAGTTCATACAGGGAAAAGAAGAAAACTATTAAATGTCACACATACAGAGCAACCTGAACATTGATTATATTAAGCCTATTCTATTGCAGCTTTACCAAAGAGAAAATGTACTGCTAAAGGGTGAAGTAATTCGCAAACTGACATTAAAAGTCTGTATTTGACATAACCACAGTTCAGTGAAGTATTTTGCGCAATACTACAATAATCTTCATGTAATATAGCATAAAAGTTCTGTTAAAGTAGGACAAGTCAGTCTGCAAGCTCTTTTCATGTCAGTATGAGAACACAAAATGGGTTTTACTTACACAAAAACAGGGATGATTTTGCTTGATTTTGCTTAGGTTCTCATTTAAATGATGATAATTTTTAAGCTACTTTCCTTCTTGCTTGACAAATATTTTTTATCTTATTTTTAGTTTTTATAAGTGAGTTTTTTGAGAGTTTGACAATACAGTCTGAAATGAAAGAATCCTTTTAGAGCCAAGCTTTACCTTCTGTGCCAAAATAATAGAAAAGTTTGCACCTTCTTGCTCTGAATATATATATGAAGATGTGAATATCACCACAGATTTCTTTATTCTTTTTGTCTGCTTGATGTCATAAAAGTAGACATTCTGTCTTGAACCACTAGAAAACCCAGGAAATGGATTAAAGTCCATTTATTATTACAATGATGAAAGTATAATGGAAATAATACGAGCAATATGAGTGAAATTACTCCCATGGATAGTAGCAAGAGATAGTAGAAAATTTGCCCCAAAATATAATAAAAAAGATCAAATAGTTATAAATATAATTCAGAAACATTTGGTATCAGAAGGGAAATAACTAGATTGCCAAGGAAGTTTTGCATATTATTTATTTTTGTAAATACTTTTGTATTTTACATTTGTATCTAAAGAGAAAGTGATCCTTTGAACATAATGTTTTGTACTTGGGATGCAAATGAACATCCACCAACATAATACACAAGAGTGTTTTGAAAATACTGTAAGGACTACATGTTTCCTAAGAGCAACAGCTAAAATTGAAAGCAATGAAACCAAAGTACTTGAAGACTGCACTTCTGAGAAGCAATTTTTTTCTTAGGAAGCCTGCTGACCACTCAGGGAGGAGAGTGACATGAAAATAAGGTGTATTTATATAATTTCTTAAATATATGTGGGTTTGTAAGAAGCAAAACCAGTCATATTACATTTTAATGTTAACTAAAAAACATGCTGTGTTACAGGAGCTCCCCCATTTGCTAAGGCAGATAGTTGCTTAGGTGATGAGTTTTCATTCCATTTAGTGTTTTGTATGTCTGGTCTGAATAAAGAAAAAGATCAAGCCTCAGGTAGATGCAAAAATTAGAGGCAGATCTTTAAAGAATTTAGATCATTAGAAAGATAAATAGAAAAAAAAAGCCCAAGGATAACATGCTGACTTCAGGAGTATGTTGCCTACAGTTTTAGCACAGGCTTAGTTTTGCTAGACACACTAAAGATTTTAAAAGCAATAAACAAGCTAAAAAAAATGCTGATGTTTTCTGAGGTAACAGTGCAAATAACAGAATATTTAGGTACTTTTCCTTTGTCATAAAGCTGTCCTATCACAGGAAAGTATACAAAGTGAGTAGGAATTGTTATAAGTATCATATATGATGTGTTTTCATTCCAGTTAGTTTGAAGAGTATCTCATTGCACATTTATTGCAGAGACAATAAGCACTGAGCCTGCACTGTTAGTGCACTAGAACAAGCTGTTTCATTTCACAGCTTGGCCAAGTCATTTATAGCCCATAAAAAATTACTTAACACATGGTGGCATATGTAACTCTATAAATCTTTCTCTGAGAAGGAGGTGGAAGATGGCATTTGTATACACAAATATATCCATACACATACTCAGGCTAACGCAATATGTTAGCACTCTTTTGTGCTATAAACCTAGTAGGCACACTATCATGGTAACTGAAGATGAAAATTTTTGGTAAGAACCTGCCTATTCATTCCTCACATTATGTTTTTGCAGATCCCCCTCAGATTTATACTGCAGTTCTGAGGCTCTTCAGTGAAATATGCTTAAAGTCTTGCTCATACCTCCCTGGAACTACACACTGGTGAGCACAGTCGTGTGTGCTGCACAGCTTGGGTACCAGAGCAGATGCTTCTGCACTGACTGTTCATGTGGAAGACAGGTAATGCTATTATATTAATAGATTTTATTTTGCATACTTACATTACCTAGTACAGTGGTAGAAGCCCACTGTTGTGATACTGTTTCTCTCTCATTAAATGATTATTGAAATAATTGTTGCTAATAAAACTAGAAAGTATAGGAGTATGAAAAATTGCCTATACAGTGTGATAGTAAGAGCTGTGATAATTCTAGCAAAGCTTATTGTGTCTAATACATAAAAGAAAGCCAAGTCTGTCTTTCAGGAGTGTTTTGTGGCTGGCTGTAAAGAACCTAGGAAATTTTAGCATGAAAATGAATACTTATTACTGGGATTCAACTACCTGCATAATCTGTCCAACAGAGCAATGAGGGATGATCCTTTCTATTAATCAGGATAAACATGGAATCATCTCAGTCAAAACTGGAAAAATATGTTAATCGAAATTTTGCTCACAAGGGATGGACAGAAATATTATGCAGAATATTCCGCAGTATTAGGCAGAATTCAGAGTTCTACATTCTCTAGAGGGTTGATGCCTGGAAGCACTGCTTACAGTAATGTGGAGATGGAGATGGTTCTTGAAGTTGTTACCACTTTGGAGAAATACCAATTTACCTTTCAGCTCCTGCACAGAAGGTCCTGTTAAATGCTTTTGGGTTGTTTGTTTTTTGGTTGGTTTTTTTTCTGTTTTGTTTTGTTTTTTTAAGTTTGTAACCTTCCATTGGAAATCTTTAAAGTACCTGCTTTTCATTGAAATACATACTTGACATTTTCCCTCTCATTCAGCTCTCAGCAGTGCTATTATTCATTTCATGCAATGCTGACTACCTCAAACTGCTATAACAGACATATCCTAAAGTTGGTATTTCATCGTACTGTTGAACTGATGTGTGTGGTTAAAGTCCACAGAGGTACATTTGAATAAGGA
Organism: Melopsittacus undulatus; assembly: GCF_012275295.1. Classification (NCBI taxonomy): domain Eukaryota; kingdom Metazoa; phylum Chordata; class Aves; order Psittaciformes; family Psittaculidae; genus Melopsittacus; species Melopsittacus undulatus. The sequence continues at coordinate 80,813 of NW_022994213.1, forward strand.
GTAACGTATAAAGACCTAGAACAGAAGAAGAAATACAGGGATAATCCAGCATTTACATAAATGCACTCATAGGACTTTGTGGTGAAGACTGAAATGATGGAAAGAAATAAAGAAAGGGAAAGTATGCTCCTATTTACAGTATTCAGAAACTGTAAAGAAACCTGTTAAGTAAATGGAATGATATATCACTTAAAAACCAATGGTGAAGCTGAAAATGATAAATCCATGTTCCAATTAACTAAACGAATCTATAGAAGTCTCAATCTTCTATTGAAGTGAAAACATCAGTAATGTTTCTGAGATTCTGAACTTTCCTGGGGAATGGAGGAGATGCTAGTGAAAGTCCTCTTACAGAGAAAGGAGAGCTGGGAATTACAGATTTTAGAAAAACAGGAGGGCCTAATGTTCAGTAATGGGAGAATGTGATAGGTTGGTGGAAGATATGCAAAGGGAAAAAGTTTTATAGTGCAAGACAAAATTTTCCAATATGATGATCTAAAACATTCATTTGGGCTCTTTGAGAGTGCAAAAAAAAAAAAAGTCGGAGACTGATTCCTGGAAATGTTAATATCTCAGGTGCTGAAACCTACCCCTGGTGCCACACAGAAGTACTCAATAACCTATTCTCGGAGCTGAGAGTGTCACAAGTAAGGAATCTTGAAACTATGATGGGTTTGCTTTCACCTAGATTTGTCAGCAGTTCCACCTGCAACTGGGAAACATTTTTGATGAAGATTTGTCTAAACTATGTGCCCAAGAAAAAGTGAATTAGAAAACATATACGTTATTTGTATTTAAATATGTCTGGCAGGCTAGCAGACTTAGAAACTCCCCCTAAATTTTATGAAGTCACTGAAGTAAATACCATCTATTTGTAGATATTAAAAAAAAACAACTCTTTTGTCATTAAAGATTTCTTTCTGTTCCTAGACGGTACATACGCAGTACATAATTGTATAATTAACTGAAGCTTTTTAATAACTGATGCAAAGGAATATCTCATAGCGAGCTACTGCTCTGGCAGCTCCTGTAGATTTACTTTCTGGCAATTGTCTTTAAGCAGAAACGAAGCTTTTTTCTCTCTCCTGCTATAGTACAGTGAGAGTGCTTTGAGAATGCTCACAGATTTTATGAGGCGAACACTCATGATTTTATCAAGAATCTCTGAGATATAGCACCTGTCTTTTGGAGATGACTGTTGAAGTCTTGATTGCAATTTATATTCAAAAACTAGATCTGTGCATATAGGAACTGAAAGTAGGGTTTTGAAGTATCTCACAGACTGAAACTGCCACACAGATTCTTTGCACATAATGATTTAAAGCTTGTCTTGTGGGTATTGAAATGTAAAATACCTGGGACCTGGAAAAAAATTATTATTATTATTATTATTATTATTATTATTATATTGTATATTGATCATATAATAAAGTATGGCAAACATTGTATTTATGATCATCATCCATGAATATGATTCCAATGCCTGCAGAAATTACACAGGTTCTTTTTACAGTTTAAATAATTTTAGAACAGAAAGTAAAAAGTTTTTTTCCAGCTAAAAATTTAAGAGAGCAGAACATCATATATATTCTCCTCGATTTGTAAGGTCAGGAAAACATTAACACCTGTAGAAAATCTTAGAAGTAATTTTAGCTGCTTAATGTGTATGCTGAATATTAAATGATTGAAGACAGTGAAAAAAATCATAGTCTGAATATTAATCAGAAATTCTAATTAGTGTTTGACATTATTTAATGACTTTAACAGCTGTTCACTGGGTTTGAAACAAATGTAATTGAACACTGATGACATAATAATAAAAATAAAAGTAGAAATATTATTTAAGTATACAAACACTAACGTATAGGTGCAGGTATACATTAGCTCATTAACAGTAACAAAGTCACTAAAGACCATTTCAGATTATGATCTGTCACCGGAAGGAAAATGTTTTCCTAAAAGTCTACATGACAGCTTTTTCAGTAGTAGTGAATATGATTGAATCTGAATTAATTTCTGCCAAATTAAAAAATGTCTGGATTCATCATGTAAAACTGGTTTTCATTTGCTTCCTGAGAGCAGTATTGATCTGCCCATCTGATTTGGAAAATACCACATGTTTAAAAACTCTACTACTCTGTCCACTTTAATGGACATACTGACTGTGGTGGTAGCACTTATTATTTCTGCAAAGTATCATTGTGAAAGACAGGGCTGCATGGCTGAAGAGTCTGCAGACCACCTTCTATCTTTCTCACCCCTTATGACCACATATATGAGAAGCATCCTCTCACATGGGGTTTTTACAAGCAGATCTTGGGGATACACTGCTGAACTGCAAGTCTTTGCATGCTGTTATATTTATATATACTCCTCTCAGTGCTGAATCCACAAGATCTCTGCATTGGTAGCTCTTCCAAAGAGGTTTTGTCAGTCAAATTTTATATATTTTGCTATCTTCATATCTGAAATTTGATGATACATATAGAACATGACTCAGGTCAACACTGGTTTTAACTTCTTTTACAGTTTTCGTTCCTCCTTCCTGATATAGTTTGGTCACAGGAAAGAATGCAGCCATTTAAATCCATGACTTGGAACCAAGGACATTATACCTATGTGGGAGACTGCAAACTTGATCCTGAAATGGCTTGCTAGACATCTAATAATCTATTCAAGACACTCAACTTCAAATTTTGAAATAAAATTCATACAATACAGTTCAGGTGAGCAACAGATACAGCCCTCTGCATTAAATAGAATTAAAGTGCCAATTATGCTGTCTGTAATAGTAATCTGATTTCTATCAAAATAATAAAAATAGCTATCTCAGGCCCTGTGTGATACATACTCTCAACTGCTTGCACAAACTGACTCTTGTGATACTTTGGTTTGCTTCCCTAAGTAATAGTAATACCAGTGGTAGTTATCAAAAGATAGTATCATTATTATTAGTTTAGCATTAACTGAGGTTTAAAGACCATGGAAAGCTGCCTAATATTACCCAGCACAGCAGGAAAATTATCTTTTTTAATTCTGAGCCGTGTGTGATAGGATACAGTATTCTTTTTGCACCTATGTTTGAGAGTGTCTCTGTTTATGTTTACATTCATTATTTGCATGTAATTATAAGCAGGTCTTCTAATCAGAAGGGTCAGACAACTACAGCTACAGTGATTGCCACTAAATGTACATTCATAATCTTCACTACTTTTCCAACCTATCTTGAGAAACACAAAGAGACAACATAATAAGGATTTCAAGCTCCATATTGAATTTCTTCTTTTCTCCATGTGACATGTACGATGCTGCTAAGGAGCACTTTTTTGTCTAATATGCTTCAAGAGACATAAGGCAAGTCTGCTCCCCTGCTAAGCAGATTTTGATTTTGTGTTTTCTGATTTTGAAAGCTGTTTGTTATGCTTTGAAAACAGGCATTAGTAATGGCAGAATTAACTCTTACTGTCAAAGACAAAACTGGTACCACCAGGAACTACAAACACTGTTGCTGAGTCTTCCTGAATACTTTACCCACAAAACTACTTCCTCCTACTAAAGCAAAGAAAAGGCAGTCTGTTTATTTTCTGTTATTTCGCAAA
>NW_022994214.1:0-84161 GCF_012275295.1 Melopsittacus undulatus
GGTTGGGGGAAGGTGTTTTTAAGATGTGGTTTTATTTCATATTATATGACTTTGGTTTTATTAATAATATATTAGTTTTCGCTAAAGTCTCTCTTGCATGTTACAGCAACTGGTGAGTGATTTCTTCCTGTCCTTATCTCACTTGTGAGCTTTTCATTATATTTTCTCTCCCCTGTCCAGCTGAGGAAGGGAAGATAAAGTGGGTTTGGTGGGCATGTGGTGTGCAACCAGGGTTAAACCACCACAAGATGTCAAACCCGATATCTGCTATTTTATGTTCTTGGAGGATTTTATTTTACATGAGTTTAGAAATGTGTATGTCTTCCATCTGTTGATGTTTGTCAAATTTGCAGGTTTTTGCATTTTTTCTGTAGGGTTTTTTTGGGTGAGATATTTATGTTTTTTTTTTTATAAATTAATGTTCATGTTGGAAAACTGCTTTATTACACTTCAACTGGTTTTTAGTCATCTTTTGTATGTACTTTCGAAGTGAAATTATGTTGCTAGGTCAGTTTAAATACTTTATTGTGGGCTCTGATAATGAAATTGTACCTCAGAAATACTATAGGTTTTTTCTAACCTGCATTCAAATATAATCTTAGACTAGATCTATGGTATATGCAAACATGGCTGACATCTTGATACCTGTGTCCAAGAATGAATCACTTCCTTTCAACAGAGGTTAGGTGATCTTTTGAAGTGCTAAATTAAGGTATTTGAATTTTTTGGTGTGAAGAATGTAGTATGTTTTAATGTTTTTTCTTATTTCAGTGAGCTGGCATTTGTATGAGTTCTTGGGTGAGAACTCTTACAATTGATTTTTTACTCTAATATTTGAGACCTTGGTGGCTGCCAGAATGAAATTCTAGCTTGTATAGGCAAAAAACCAAAACATGACTGGACATAAGATTTCTCTTTTTTTTTTTTTTTTTTTTTTTTTCTTGACGATTTGTGATTTCACTTCAATTACAAATGAAGTGATGCATCCAAATACTCATAGCTGAGATTCTGGAGTTCCTGTTCGGCAGTAAAACCAAACTAATCAGATTTGATCTGCAAACCAGGTCATCCACAAAATGTTCTGCTTTTAATGTTTGTTTCTTTTTTTAAAACGGGATTCTACTGACACAAACCTAACTTCCCCCTCTTCCCTGTCCCTGGTATTTATTTTACCTTAAGAGACATTACTTTTTCCCTTTCTGTCTGTGATCACTACCTATGAAGTTACAAAAGGTAAAAATGGAAGAAGAACAAAAAGCTAAAAAGCTTGGGAAGTGTGCGTGCTTGCATGCTACTACAATGCAATATTCTCTGTGCTCATTAGTGACTTGGACATACTACTAGCATTGTTGGCTTGTAGTGAAAATGGATGATGTTTGAGTCAGGAGGATATCATTCTGGCATTTCTGATATATCTTCTTTTAATGTACTCAATGCTGAAAGCCACATTTAAGAGAATTCAAAAGTCTAGAGTAGAAAATGTCTTACGGCAGCACAAAATTACTGAAGTGCATGTTAGAGGTCTTCTTTAGACCTGTGGACCTGTCAGTCAAGACTACTTCTTGCCTTCTTTCCATTGACAATGTATTTCTGTTGGTTGGAGAGTTCTTGTGTGTTTGTTATGTGTTCATTTGTGGGGTTTTTGCTTGTTTGTTTTTGTTGTGTTTTTTGGGGGTGGGGGGTTGTTTTTTGTTTGTTTTTTTAACGCATCTGTGTATAGGCTTCTTCTGTGGAATATTACTCTTTTCTATAATACATCTTTTTTTAGCTGAGATCATGGTTAACTCAACTAATTCAGGAAGCTGAGAGAGACAGAAAAACTGCATAATTTTTTAGATGTTGAACTTAAGCAGAATAAAAACTTGAGCCATCTGGAAACAGCTTTGGACAGTTGTTTTTTTTTTATTTATTTTTTTTTTAAGAAACCAAATAACTATTTCTTTCATCTGCATATGATACACTTCTAGAGAAATAAAGTACATAAATGCTGGCCAGTTAAGTAAACTCAGTTGTAGCTGTTATGTGTCCAGGATGTGTTTCAAATACTTGTCGCTTGGATCTAAGTTGAAATGTCCTAGAGGTTTATATCCCCGCTGTGAATATGTCAACTTTGTCCAGTTACATAAGGAATTGTCCTAATTATCAGGCTGTCAGGTATTTTGAGTTTGCCCTCTCTGTCTTTTTTCCTTTTAAAAATATTTTTTCCCCTTGAGATTCTGTTCTAGCTTTGAGTAAATTCTAGCCTTCAGTAAATTCTTTGAAACTGGAGAAACGTGAAAAGTGAATGATATTCTAGGCTGGCATGTTGAGTCACTGGGAGGAAAAAGTACCCTTTAGACTGTAAATTCCAATTTTGAAGTGTGACCTCTACCCGTCAGCCATTATTTCAGAGGACGGCATTCTGTTCCTTATATTTGTTCAATAAGGGAAAAATAAATAATAAATACATTCTCAGATGATAAAAAAAATATTTTATTAAAAAAAAAGCATTTAAATAATTTTTTTTTTCCAGCTTACTGAAAGTGTAGAGAAGAGAGATTTCATGATCCAGGACAAATGTTTTTCCTGTCAAGTATAGGACAAATTGAGCTTCTATCCCATGTCATCATAGAAAGCTCTGTGAAACAAAGTGTTGTTTTCCATTCTCTGATTCTGTGGTTCATATATTCATACAGGACAAAAGGAAGGAAAATGTGCCTGAATGCTACAAGTTAAGAGGAGGGGAGCTTCAGAAGAGCATATGTGAAAAACTGTTTTGGGTCTACAGCTGGTCTGAACAAGCACAAATGCAGAGTGGCCTGACCCTGAGAAGTTGGTGCAGTAACATGCCCTGGAGAGAAACCACAGATCTGTAGTATTTACATGAGCATTCAGAGCCTTAGTGGAGCAATGAAAGCATTCTTCCACTGCTGACTGGGAAACTTGCACAGACTCCAAAGATTTGAAAGAGAAATATGGGTTCTTTGGGCCATTTTAGAGTTCAAGCCATCCATCATCAGTGGCACTGCTTGTCCCTCATGCTTCCATTCCTCCTGTGTATGTAAGTAGCCAGGGTCTGGTTGCAAACACTTACTTTTGCTTTTCCAAAGCAAGTAACGTTCCCACCCCCTCACACCCCCCAGTCAAGGCATCTGTGTCAAGATATCTGTGATGTATACCATCTGACAAATAATCCCTGCTTATGTATTTGGTGGCAGTTTTACATAACAGGTTTTTATTCATAAAGACTTCATTTCTACTCAGGATTTACTGAGCTCTTCTAAAGAACTTACTATGTGTACATCTTTCTGCCTTCCTTTTTCTTTCCCACTCCATCCCAGCATATTTAGCTCTTTACTTTCTTGTCTACACTCTCTCTCTCTTAAACAGCAGCAGCTCCTGGGCTTTCGAGAGAAAACAGTGTGCAGCTCTTGTTTATGTGGTCTGGTTGCAAAGAAGTATTTCTCTGAAAGGTGCCATACATTTTATCTTCATGTTACTGAGAGTTAATATATTCATTTTACCTTAGGCAAATATAGTCTTTCTCAATATCATTTCAAGTGAAAATAATGCCTTAAAAATAAGCTAATGTGATAAAAGGAGAGTTTCCCATCATATGAACAGAGCTATTAAGGGAACATATTGTTACCTACATATATGCCACTGAGTGTTTTGATGAAACAGATCAGCCAAGCACATCAGGATATCACTCTGACAATCCCACGAAGATTGTATTCAAGACAAGGTGACACTGATGTTCATAGTCCTAACTTGATAGTTCTGATAATGAGATCTTTCACTTATGTTGGAAGAGGTCAAGGTTAAAATAGCTCTGGTCTCATTGTTTCATTTAGGTTAGCCTTTACAAGGTAGAACTAATAATTTTTATTGCCTGCCACAATAAGTTTGAGATCTTTAGACATTATCAGGGGGAGCTCTATCATAATAGCAGTTTAAGAGTAATAATTCTGCCTTCTGTGGTTTCTCATCTGGAATGAAAAAGAAGAGCTTTCTTACATCATGATCAGGACTAATTGTAGTGTTAATGACATATTGAAGATTTAAGCAGGACAGCTGCAGTCTAAAGAATTGTCAAGGCAAACTCTGGTGTGTTTTGAACCACATACTTATAAATTCCAGTATAGGTGGATGAAAGATACCTCACAGAGGCAAAAAGTCTAATAAATATTCCAGTGTTTGAGGGAGAGAATCACTTTCCCCCCCTGCAGCTTCTTACGCATATAAAGCACTATCACAGAAAGCTAGATGACTCCACATGTGCATGGGGCTATGCAGTATGCTTGTCTATGACACAAAGTTAATAGAGCTGCATATTACAAAGGAACTGAGAGACTTTTAGTTTGGTGTTCTGGTACCTGTCCGGTCAGTTTTCAGCCAGTTGCAGACACCTATGTTGGTGTATTAAGTTTTGACTCTTTTCCTCACCAGTGGTAGTAGCAGTCTCAAGATTTGGACAAAGTCTAAAGGTATAGCTTTAGTCATATTAGAGTCTACAGTCAAGCAGAGTTGTGGTAGTATAAAGTTTATTTACAGATATTGCCAGTAGGGAAGAAAATAACTGAAATGGATAAAATAGCATTTAGGGTTGGTTTGTTGGTTGGTTTTGTTTTGTTTTTTTTTTTAGTGAAAATGAGTCTACTGTGACCATTTTTTACCATCATCCTAAAAAGAACTGAGCCCTTAAAGAAGTAGGTGTATGGCTGTAACTAACAACAGTAATCAGTTTATCTTAAAAAGATACAAGAATTAAGGATTATTTTCTCTTTGTATCTTCCTTTATGTAGCCCAGATTTATAAGCATAAAGTGTTTAGCATTAACAAAAGCTCTACCCTCGCTAGAGAGGCTCTTTTTAAACTTTCAGTAAGCAGTTCTAAAGCAGCCAATTGCTGCTAAATTAAAGGGAATCTAACTTTTTTTTTTTTCTTGATAATCATTGCTTTTGAATGCCTGATTTTTCCCATTGTAGTACTCTGCGACTTTGGGTTGTCCAACTGATAAAGCTTTATTAGAAGTATTCTTGAAGATAGTGCAATTTATTGGTTCAGTTCTTAATTTCACAGGTCAGTGATTATTTCAAAATACACACTGGTTGGATGAATTACATTGTAGGCAAATATTGATTTTTTTAATTTTTTTTTTAATTTTCTTTTACTTTAAGCTTATATTCAATGCAAATAATTTACTTAACCTAAATCTCTAGTGGTTTCACTGGAAAAACCCAAACAGAACAAAACAACAAACAAAACATACACACACACATAAACCAAACCAAACCAAAAAACAAAACAAACCAAAACAAAACAAGACAAACCCAAAGCAAACCTCCACAGTAAAAATTGGTCAGGAGGGTGATATGAAAATTTAACTCAAAGGATTCTCATTGTTACTAAAAAGACAGTGAAGACGGTTTTCATTATATAAAATACATCCTTTTAGTGTCTGTTTGTAGTAACTTCTTCCTGGAACTGCATAATCAAAAGTTCTCTCCATATCTCCATTTAAACCAACGGAGACCCCAGAATTAAAAAGGTGTTGCTAGATAGCAACAGCTTGCTGCTACTCTCTTGAGCCTCAGCTCAATGCTTCCATTCCACAAAGCCCATTAGCAGCTCCATACCTTTTAAATGCAACAATGTTTTTGATGTCAGTGGGAATGATGTACAATGTAGACATTCTGATGTCTGTCCAATGTGCTATGCTAGTGGAAACATTTGTGACAACCAGTTTGGAAGAGTCAAAACCAAACAAATAACAAAGTCTGCAATAAAAGACCTTGTCAGTCCAGTGCTGTTTCAAGAGTTACATATAGAAATGACAGGAAAGTATTGCACAGGGAATCTTGATATTCATATTCTAATGCTTTTGCTTTTATTGAAACTCATTGTCTCACAAAATGTTTAGCTTTTTGTATAGTTTTATGCACATCAAGACCGACCTTGCTCCATGATTTCTTCCAAAGGATCTATTTTAACTTTTCTTTTTAAGCTCCGGTGTGATTTCTGCTGCAGAAACTTTTAACCTTTGTTTAGCTGCCTCTTTACATGTGATGTGAAAGGAACCTTCTTTATAATCATATAAACAAACGTGCCTTGTAAGCCCTTAATTTAGGGAATATTTGTATTGTCTAATTTACAAACTTAGTTTTGTGCTTAGACATTGATTCTACTGAATTATATTAAATAATATTCCAGTGCTTATAGCTAGGAACTAATCATGTAACATGGATATTGAATAATGAGGGTCAAATCTCACAGAATAAGTACTTATAAATTCCTATGGCATGAAAAGGAAGCAATTAAAATAAATTATAGGGTAGAAACCTTCATAAAAAGCAAAATTACCATTCTTTAAGAAGTTATTTAAGCAAAACATGGAGTTGGTGGGAGTTCTTCCTATCTAATAATCAAACGACAAAATTAAGACTGAATACTAAGAGTGAATCTGTAGTGCAGGTTTTTAAGTGGAATCTTTATAGAAAGCTAAACTTTCATTGTAAAAATAATCTGAGCAAATTACCTGTACAACTTCTATATATTAATAGCTTCAACAGTCCACTTTGTAGGTTTTAATAAGGTATCTCTTGATGTTGCTTTCAGAAGTGTCTGACTTGAGTCAGTTTCTGAATTATTCTTTTATTTCTGTTTTGCCAGAAAAACTTCTAACCTTTTGTCAGTGCAGAGTAGCAGCACCAGAATTGTACATAACACCACAGATTATGTGGCTTTTTCTAATTGTATAGATAAGCCAAAACTACATCCACTTTGGAGGATGCTTTTCAACCCATTATTGAACAACAACTGGATTTTTAACAACAAGCTGTCCTTCTGGAGTGACTTCTGCTGATGAAGTTGAATCACTGAAGTTTTATGGAACTTGATTGGTTCAGTGAGGAATACAGACCCTTCTATGTGCATTGGTAAAACATATGTCCCTTGTCTGCAGACCATATATTAATGTAATCAGTAAAGAAAACAGCACTGATATTTATAGGACTACTTAAACACATCTGGTCTCTCTCTTTTCATCTGCAACAGATTCAGTAAAATTACATACTACTAAAAGTACAGAAAACCTTTAGTCTAGCTGTAAATGTGTTTGTGTCAGCTAATTATGGAGGTTCTAAGTCCAAGTTATAATGGCCCCAAGAGGGGGACTTAGTAGATGAAAACATAGCTTTAAGGTCTATAATACTCATAATGGTACTTGATTCTGCTTGAAGACAATTCAATGCCTTCTGTATTGCTGTTCCTTCCTTTACTCTCAAAGAGCATGAGAATAATATAGTTAATAATCTAAAATTAACACTGAAGTCCGTGGTTCCGTTTTTTTTTTCTTCTCCTCAGTAAAGTCTATTAGTTAAATAGCATGAGTATTAACTTGATAATACAGCAAAAGACCACTGAATTTTTGCTGCAGTTTATCATGACTTAAACAGTTTTTTTTTAAAAGTTCCATTGTGAAAATGTAGCTATCATTCATCTTTCAAGTCAATTTTCAGTTTGAAAGAATGTTCCATCCAATTTGCAAACACATTTTGTCACTTCAGTTAGATCTCTTGCTTTTTCTCTTAATTCACAATGCTGAAATCTCTGAAACAAAGTCTGCTTAGGAAACCGAACCTGATAGTTCCTTCTAGATCTAGTGACTCCAACATTTGGAAGCAAAGCTCTGGGTATTGCTATTAGGAGAGAATTTTCTTTCCAGGCTTAAAAACAATGTCAACTTCACAGCCTCGTGTTCAGAAGTCTGACTACCACAAAAAATCAGAATTCTCTGGAAAGTTTCTGGACAAGGTGATACAAAACAGTGCTAAGATTCATAACAGACAAAACCTGAAAGCTGCACAGAAATATATCAGCTTGTTCTGTTTAAAAAAGGATTATGCAGAATTGTGTTATCTCTCTGTTGTCATCTGAAAGCTTCTGAGAAGTTGTAGTAGCTCAGTGGCCTGTAGAGAAAAGTAACGTCAGCTGCAGATTCTTGAAAAAATATTTGAGGTATCCTTAACATCAATTGCACCAATTCCTAATGTGTGGGAAAAAATACTCAGTAAACTTTATTTTTACAATTTCTTATTTTCTACCTACTATTGTGTAGCAAAATTGATGTACTTAGCTCTTGTAGACAATACCTCAACTACTTTTAAAACCTGTTAGATAAGCATTTAAGATGTATATCGTTATGTGCTACTGTATTACCTAACTTATTTTGTAAAACCTTGATTCCATACTAGTTATATTCAAGCTTCAAAGGGTTAAATTCAAATATATGATTTGGGCTTATAGTGTTTGAAGTACATAGCTGAGTGCTACTAATACGTATGGTTTGTGATTTCTAATCCACCTTCTTCCTTTGTCTAGTGTGTGATTAAATAAAAGAAACTGATCAGAGCCCAGAACTATATTTTCAACTTAGTTTCCTTTTGCAAGCACATTTAATATTTGGAGTGGATTCTAAATCAGGATAGGGTAATATTTAATTTTAATAAAACAGTTTATAAAATAATAGTGCTATTTAGAATCTATCCTTATGAGCAGCATTGTTATTTAAAAAGTAACAATGAACCCTCATCTGCTGTCCATTCTCTGCTCTTGCTTTTGGCAAAGTCAGCTTGCTTCACCAAACAAGTCTCCTTTTATTTGACAGTCAAGTTAATACTGAAAACTGAATTATTTTAGTTAAATCCCATATAGTTCAGTTGTAGATAAAACATCTCAGAGTTTTTTTTCCAGAATTTGAATTTGCTTGTCTGGTATCATGGAAGAATTGTAATGAGCAACTGTGTATGTGTACAAAAAAACATTCTGGAAGGAAGTCCACACTTGTCTGCATGTGCCACACACAATTTAGACTGTCTCTAATAGAAAAATATTTTCATAGACCTAGATTCCAAAACAAACTCTGTATTTTCCCACCTTACTTGACAAGAAGGAAGTTTATCTGAGCCATTTACTCCACTTTCTGTTTCATTAAGATGACAAAACCTTTTAATTATGAGCTAACGAACTCTTTGAACTTGTGAAATAAAGTGAAATTATACAGTTTAAGATTTATTTTGCAAGAGAAACAGGCATATTTTCTGATCCTCCAAAGTGCTTGTTATATAATTGAAAGATCAGTTGTATCTTAAACTGAAGCATAAAAATCAATTTTTTTCTTCTGATTTTTCTGATTGTATTAGGCATGTAAAATCTATTACACACGCTTGTTGGGGGAAGTTGTCACACCTTTTGTTCACTGTACAGTACCAGATTATTCCTTTGCTTCATTAATCTGTAGGCATTTTCCAATAGTTACATGAAATCAAATAGAAAGTTGTCGGTTATGTTACTACCTTTTAAAGCTCTTCTTTGGGAAATAGACAAGCATTCTTTTTCATTGTGTTTACATATTTCAAATCTTTCATAGATTGGAAGGATGTTTATTAGAGAAATAACACTTTTTTTCAGTTTACAATATTGCTTTTGTTCTGCCATTGAGAGTGTGGAAAGCTTTTCTAAAATGTGGTTTATGAGTATTACTGCAATAAAATCACTAACTTCGTTTGGGAGATAAGAAGTAAGCACTTCCAAGTTTCTCAAAGAAAAAATATGTATCAATCATATGAATTAGTGATATATTTAAAATTAAACAAATAACTGTGTATGATTGATACCTATGTTCTGTTGTTCTAGACTAGTTGCAGCCTGTAGACTTAGGGCTTCACATAAAACTTGTTTAATTTTTGAAGTTAAAGGCATAGTCAGATAAGAAAGTAAATGCACTGACTGCTTCTGTAAAACATTTTCAACTAAATACATGTGTGTATATATGTGCAAGTGTATATTTCCAAGCTGAAGTTGTCTAGAAATTATTTCATTCAGATTAGTCGTGGACAGTAATTTAGTTTAACAAACACTCCCCTACAAAATTTGTGCAGAATTGCGATCTCTGTTTTGTTACAAATACACACACAGAGTTCAAATGTAAAATGGCTCTTTATCAGTATAACTTTTTCATAGGAAAAAAAAAATATTTTTGTGTGATAACTGAATTCTCATTTAAGCTCATGTGCTTAAAAACATGTTATTCTTTATTTGGCAATTTTTGTCTTCTCCAACTTATTTTTAATGTAATAGACTGCAAGTGGTTGGATAATACAGAGGACCAAATGACTTTTCCTTTCTTGAGGAAGAAGATATTTATAAGAGATTTATAATAAACTGACAGTAGATCATGAACCATGCAGGGTGCTCCTTTGTGACTTGCTTCAACTGTTGTTTTCTCCTATGCTAACAAGTGAACATAATGGTCATTATGCTTCCTGAGGACTTCAGTTCACTTCAGGTAATTTCAATGGGTATTGTGAACTGTGTAAAGTAAAATTAATACATATGGTCTATTTCTTTGTGTGTAGAAACCTGTCTTCAAAAAAGAAAACTTGTAAGTGGATGCAAGGTAGCAATACAAATAAAGATCTGTAGGTTTTATTTTCATTTGTCATCCTCTGGGTCTAAATGCCTTCCTAATGTGATGATTTTTTTTTATTTATTTTAATGACTGTGTTAACAAATTGGGCATTACAGATATATTTTTAGGTACTTTGTGACCTTGGAACAGTCTTGTGTATTATTGCCAGCCAGCCCCAGCACAACAATGATAGCATGCATTTTATAGGTTCAGTTTCATAAAGAAATCAGTAGATAAAACACTTCTTTCCTCAGATATTTGCCACAAATTATCTTATTCAATAGGCATTTATGTATTTCACTTTTGAAAATTCAATTGTTTAAGCAGGTAATGCCTATTTTAGCATTTATAATTTTGTAGTGGGACTCAAATAGTGTATTACAGTAGAAAAATAAAGTGATTTATGTGTTTGTTACATTTCAGTGATGATATATTTAAATTATAAAACTCCCATATCTCTCATGATTAGATACATGTACTATAATCTTGGAGAATCATGTATCTTACTCCAAACATTACTTATCAATGTGAATACCTTGACCTGGCTGGGTTTGAGTGAGCTGTTCAAATACCTAAAACTATTTTTATCTGCAGCTGTTTGCAGGAAAGAGGATATAGCTATTGCTAGTTATAATTACTGTATTTAGTAATTATGCTTATGTCACTGAATGTGTTTGACAGAATTGCTCAATAACAAAAAAGTCTAAAAATTACTTTTTTAAAGAAATGTTTTTCATTAGGCATGTTAAAGATAAGAATTGGTAAATGTTATTAGCTGTGTGCACTTTCCTGAGTGGGACTCTGACTGGAGCTCAAGATGAATTGGGTGCTCCCATCAAGGTGTTTGGAGCTCCCATATGAAGACAGGCTGAAAAAGTTGGGGCTGTTCAGCCTGGAGAAGAGAAGGCTTCGTGGAGACCTCATAGCAGCCTTCCAGTGTCTGAAGGGAGCCTGGGGAGGCCCTCTTCATTAAGGATGCTGAGGGGGGGACTATTCATTAGGGACTGTAGTGATAGGACATGGGGTAACGGGTTAAAACTTAAACAGCAGAGGTTTAGATTGGATATAAGGAAGAAGTTCTTTAATGTAAGGATGGTGAGGCACTATAACGGGTTGCCCAGGGAAGTTGTGAATGCTCCATCCCTGGTGGTGCTCAAGGCCAGGTTGGACAGAGCCTTGGGTGACATGGTTTAGTGGGAGATGTCCTTGCCCATGGCAAGGGGGTTGGAACTAGATGATCTTAAGGTCCTTTCCAACTCTAACTATTCTATGATTCTATGAGGTACAGTGATGCCCTCTGGACGTGTCTGTCTGAAATCACTGTTCTAGTTGTATCTCTGGCAGATTCCTTCTTCCACCTCAAATTTAGATTTGTCTCTGTAGACCAGCTGTTTGGCTAGAAAAAAGTAATAGATATAGAGTTGTCCTATGGAGGAGACGTAAATGACCCCCTGACAAAAAGATTGATTTTGCAGGAGTCCAAAAACTCATCAAAATAGTTGGTGCACTTTTTGCTGCCACATTCACTCCCCAGTGATCAGAATCATAACCTTCTGCAAAAAAAAAAAAAAAAAAAATAAATAAACAAGGGGAAAACACCTCTGATATGAAAAGAGCAAAATGGTCCCAACCCACTCAGTGTCATCTGCAAACTTACTGAGATCAATCCTCTCATCCACATTGTCAGTAATAATACTAAACAGAACTGGCCCCCGTAATGAGCCCTGGGGAACACCACTTACGACCAGCTGAGAACTGTTGCGGCATTTAACTGCACTCACTGCAACTCTTTGGGCTTGGCGGTTCAGCCAGATTTTCAGCCAGTGAAGAATACACCCATCCAAGACACAAGCAGCCAGTTTCTCTAGGAGAGTGCAGTGGGAAACTCTACTGAAGACTACTGAAGACTACTAAATTCTAGGTAGACAACAACCACAGGAAGTCTCTACAGAAGGATCTGAACAAGCTGGATCTATGGGCTGTGGACAATTTTGTGACATTCAAAAATGGATGGATGGAGCAAGGAGGTGGCTGATTTCTTCTCCCAGTTAACAAGTAAAATGGCCCAGGGATGTGGTTGAATCAGCATCCCTGGAGGTGTTTTAAGGGTGTGGAGATGGGGTGCTTAGGGGACATAATTTAGTGGTGGACTTGGCAGTGTTAGCTCTTAGCAGAAAAAGACCTTTGTTTTGTGCTTGTGTTGAGCTGCCTTCTGCTCATCAAAACTCAGAGTTGAACCTGTCCTGAATCTTTAGCTTTCCTTTTGCACTCAAAATTCAGAAACACCTCATCTTTGCATAGCTTTCTTCTGCTGGAACTCATTTATCATGCTAGAAGCTCTTCCTGGCTTGCTGTGCGTTTAACAGTTGTTTGGGCTTTGTTAAGGCACATAAGTAATCCATCCAGGAATAGTGCAAATCTGCTGATGCAGCTGAAGACTGCCTTGCTTCAAGAATGTATGGGCCTATGTTTGGCAGATAGAAACTGGGGAGCATTCTGAGTATAGATGGCCGATGATGTAGAAAGGGTGGTTTTATAATTTCTGTGAGTTTGGCCAGTTGAAGTTTTGCTACTCAGTGTCTTGTTTGCCCTTTTCCCTGTTAGGTCTTGGAAAATTTACCAACTTGCAAACAGTATGGAAAATCAGCAATTTTACCTTTGAAAGTAGGTCTGATTGTGCACTTAAAATGGGACCTAAAAGTACCCAATGACCCAAGATAGTGAAGGTTTTAAAAAAAAAAAGTAAAAGAACAAAACCAAAAAAACCCCAACAAACGAACAAATCCCAACAAAACAAAAAACCAAAACCAAATTGCTAACCCAAAACCTCCTCCTACCCATTAAAAACAAAACAAAAAAGAAAAACAAAAACAGAACAAAAAAGAAAAACAAAACAAAACCCAAAACAAAACACTCTACCTATGGTAACTACTCGTAGAATGATAGAGGATCAACCTTATTGAAGTGCTTTATATATAAAAAAAGTGTGTAGGTCTGAACAGCAGATCAGTTGCTCAAGTCACTTGGACAGCATGCTGTGGCATTTGAAATAAGCTGCAGGTAGTGGAGCTGCTGAGTTGTAAATGTTGTGAAGTGGGAGTTAATTGCACATTTTGGTCATGTGGGCACATACTGCTGTTGCTAGGTTATTGCAGGATGAGAATAGATGCTGTCTGCCAATTGCACAAGGGAACAAAATGTTTTCATGTCACATCAGATACACTGAGACCATGACCTCATCCCACGCAGACTTATTAGCAGTGATGAGCATGAGTTAGCTCTGTCTACTCATCAAGCAACTAGTCTGAAATACTCGATGCTTAACTTTAAAATGACAAGTCTGGTATTAATGACAAAGCCTTACATATTCCTGCAGAAAGACAGGCTACATTTTTAATGAGAAACAGAATATCAATTCAAGCTGCGCTGTAAATTTTAAATATGTTTCTAGGAGTGACTCTGTTTTCCCAATAATATATGTGCCATGCCAGAAATGTACAAGCTCCTTTCACTTTACAGGTAACAGCTTTTACATATTCGGAATGTGTCCCTTTATCTTAGGTGTAACACATAACCATAACAAAAAGAAATTTTTGTTAGAAAATAAGTAGAGAGGTATCCCTGAAATCTGTAGGCATAGTTACCAGAGGTGGAGTCACCACTGTATTTCCCCAGTTTTGTGCCCTCATACAGTAACAGAGTAGTAACCTACCACAAACCTCTATGGAAAGGTATTACTCTGAAGCAGTGACTTCAGTGTGACCTTGACAATAAGTATAGACTGTCCAGGGTCAGTTTCCTATAATCACCTTTTAAAACAAGGTTGCTGGAAATTATGTACATGCTGTACACCCAGTATTCAACACTGGAAGTAAGTTTAGTAAAAATATATTTCTTAAGGAACTATCATATTCTAGAGGCAAACACCAAATTTAAACAGGCAAATGAAATAATTTAAGAGGTCACATTGCATGATTACTTAAATTTTCTCTGATGGATGAAAATCCTCATTTGAGGGTATTTAATAGGAAAAGTGAATTGCTGTACTTAATTATGTTTATTTTCTAGGATTATTGCCACACATCTGTTGTGGCTCCAAACATCTAACTAGTCTTGAAAATATCACTTTTTTCCCTCTAAATAAAAATTGGTGTGAAGAATTGCTATAAATAGCATGCATAAAAATTATCTTCACTGACAATAACCATCAAAAAATGTTAAGCCTTCTATCAAAGCTTGTGTTTTAGACTATAATTATGGAAGGCAGAAGCACCTTCATAAAGTTAACTTACCACAAAGAACATTAGGCTGTGAAAAATGAAGGAACTGAGGAATTCCAGTCTTTTTCCACTATTTGACTAACTTACAGTAGGCACTCAATTCTTAAATAATTAAATTTGGATGAGATGGATCCAGTACATAAAGTTCAGTAACAGCAGACATTTAATGTGATTTTCTGCTCAGCTAAGGGGATTCAATTGATACAGGTGTCTTCCAGCATAAAATAACATAGATAGAAGCGATTCAGGAGAAAAGGAAAATCTAGAAAGAACAAAGATTCCTGGTTTTCAGAATAAAAAAACTTATGTTGTTATTAGCATAAGATTTTACCATAAGCTTGGCAGACTGATGTTGAGTATAGGACATACAAGGCAACTACTGGTAACAAGATAGTTGTGTGTCCTTTGTAGGGGACATAGCCCCCTTTGTAGACAACTACTCGAAAATCTTCTGAAATGTCCTATAGAAGTACAATCTGGACCTTGCAGTGGAGATATCTTGTGACTTGATTTGACTTGACATATCCTGGGTCTGGGATATGATTTTGATACTACATGACACAAATGCGCTTTTATTCAATATGACCTTTCATGTTACTTTTTTCCTTTTTGGGTGCCAACCTGTTTTTGACTGCAAGTATGTCCAAAGGGACCATATTGCCTCTGTACCATTCACAGGAGTAAAAAATATGGGTATACCATGGGGTCCACTAGTTAATACTCTTGAGTTAAACAACTTTATGCCAGCAATTATTTTTTTTTTCATTCCTGCAGCAGCATTTCTTGAGGATATAATATGAGAATGATTGAGTAAACTGTTCTTTGCTAGGCACAGTCATGGTGTTCACCTCTCCTGGTTTTGGCTGGAATAGAGATAACTTCCTTCCTAGTAGCTGGTGCAGTGCTATGTTTTGGCTTCAGTTTGAGAGCAATGTTGATAACATAACAATGTTTTTAATTGTTAAGTGATGTTTAACCAGATCAAGGACTTTTCAGTCTCTTATGTTTTGCCAGTGAGCAGGGGCACAAGAAAACAGAAAGGAGCAGAGACAGAACACCTGACTCAAACTAGCCAAAGGTGTATTCCATACCACAGTGTGTCATGTCCAGTATTTAAAAGGGAGAATTAAGCTGAAAGGACCAGTTGCTGCTTGGGTTGTGCTGGGTGTTTGTCAGCAGGTGATGAGCAATTATATTGTGCATTGCTTGTGTTTACTGTTGTTTTCCCCTTTCCCATTTGAGTTTTATACCTCTCTGCTCGTTATTTCCATTATTATTAGTAGTAATATTAGTAGTGGTATACTGTACTTTAGCTATTAAACTGTTCTTATCTTGACCTCTGGGTTTTACATTCTTTCAATTCTCCTCATCCCACCTGGGGATGGAGGAAGAGGTGGGTTGAGCAAATGGCTGCATGGTACATAGTTGCTGGCTGGGTTTAAACCATGACATAAGCCTTGATGGTTGTGGGTTCTGTGCAGTGAAATAAGTGTATGCTTGTTCTGTTGTTCTTGCTAGGCATTATTTGCATTATTGACACTATTACACGAATAATTTTAAATTACTGGCATAGTTACAACGAAATGAAACTGTCCATGATTTAGACATTAGATTATAAAAACCACATTGAGATTCTACAAATTAAAATAATTCCTGTTTCACTTGACTACAAACTATCTGAATGTTTCTGTTTAGAAAATCTGCATGTACATCATAAACATTTATCTTGAGATCCATTTGTTTCTTCAATATTATTGAAAGAGCTTCTTTTTTTTGTGTTAATATTTCACATACTCCACTTATCACTCATTTTCAGGATCAATGAAGTTTTGTAGACCACTTCTGCATTAAACTAAATTCAGGTAATGTTCATAGACACTTTTTGCAGCGCCTGTTGTGCATATCTTTCCTTCCATGCAGACAAGCATGAATATTATATTAGAGTCTGAATCTAAGGTAATTAATATCCTAGCACTCAATAAAGCAATCCATGCTGAACTATTTTGCCTTGTAGCAAATATATCTCACAGAATTTTGCAAAAAATTATTCTTTTTGAAGTTCTTATTTATTTCCTCCTATTATGTCCTCACAATGATGAGGTAGATCAGAGACCTTTTGGCCATGGAAGTCAATTTAGGGAGATAAAAAATGAAAATCTGGCTTTCAGAATGGAGTTCTGGAAATAGTCCTAGTACTTACTGTTATTCTACTAATTCACTTTATCTACTAATTAAAAGATGGTGGCTCTGTTTAAACATATACTTTATTTAAAAATCATATGCAGTCCAAAGAACAGCAAGGCAATATGTTCATAAGACTATTGTGATATCATATTTATTGTAGCTATATAAAAATTTTTTTTGAGTCTTAGTGAATGTTGAAACCTTGTGAAACTTATTCAGAAGTCTATTAAAGCTTTGTAAATTCCACCTAAGCCTACTGCTCTCCCATCGTCAATAATCTTTTATTGTTTGCTAAGGTGCTTTTACTTTCACCTTTACAGCTTTAAACTTCATAATGAAAGAATGTATTTTCACTAAATGGAAATCTGTTGGTACCTTATTTCCATAAATGGGTATTAACTGCCTGGAGACCATACATCTCCCTGCTGCTTTTTTTGGTTTTGTTCTTTTTTTCTTTTTAAAGGGTTATTCTTTTGTATCAAATTGACCATTATATCACTTAAATGTATATTCCTTTCAAATAATAAAATGAAATTTAGTATTAATTTGAGACGTGCAAGCAGTGGATTAAGATTACAACAAAAATCTATATATTCAAATTTGTGAGGCTAGGAAAGAGATATTGATGGGCATTGATTTTGACACAGAAAATAATGACGATAGGAGAGGGTAAAGATAGCTTTTTCTTAATAAAGCTAATTTTTTGGAAGGTGGGGGAAGAAGGAGGCAGGGTATTGAAGTTCTTGATTTTGAAATTATGTTTTGGGGAAAAACAAAGTCATGGTCTTAGGCATACAGTGTCAATCTTAACAGCTAGTTATGCTACTGTGAGCTCTCAAACAGGAGGAAAGTAAATTTTGCTCTTGGTGAAAATGAGTACTCAAAAGATATATGCAAGAAGTATGTAGAACAGTAGAGACATCTAAGCCAATAATACATTATTCAATTGGTTGAAAACAGGTGTTAATGTGCTTTGCAGATGTTCCAAACCAATTGCACACCAGTCAGCTCAGAATCACATAACAGCATTAAGTGAATATGATGTACTCTGCCCATCAGGAAAGAAAACTCAGTACCTTATTACCATACCAATGCAACTGAATAACTCCCATCCAGAAGCTGCTCACATCCATCTGGACATGGGAACCTATATATGAAAATGAAAACAAAAACTGGAAATCTGTTGCACAGAACTTAGTTTAACACACAGGATATGATGGTGCTAGCTGAATGAATTTTCATAGGGGTTTTCTCTGCTTTTCTGATGTCAAAACTTGAATTCTAAACCAAGGGCTCTCCTAATTTTGCTAGAATATAGTTTCATTGTATTTAGCAGTTGTGTAACAATTTAACATAAGGCTTGAGCTATCAAAAGAAATTTGAAATAGAAAGACAATTGAAACAAAGGAAAGAAGTATAATAAAAAAAGCTATGTAGACTTTTTCTTCATCTCTAAAATAGGGTGCAGGGGGAGAGCACCATACGCCATTAACATTGTCAAATCATTGTGTTTCAAGATTAGTTTTGTTTGTAAGGATCCTTACTTAAATCACTATAACTTATTAAAAATATAGTATGTTGATAATATATTGCTTTTTCCATATTTCTGAAAAAAATACAAATTTTGTGTCTACATATGTTAATTAATATTGATTGCAAGATTTTTGTAGCCGGTTCTACTTTGTCTGGTGTATGCTGTCAATAGCTTAAACTAAAGGTGATGAAAAATAACAATATTAAATTGTGACTTGGGTTTTGTTTAGGGCTTTTTGTCTTGTTTTGTTTTGGGATTTTTCTCATTGCATTGAATAAAAAATAGTTTATAGAGACTTGGAAAAGTATCTGAAAGAAAACTGCTTCAAAAGGTTCTATGGAAAGATCCCAATAGCTCTCTGCAGAAACCAGAACACTGATGTTTATATGCTTGGTAATTTTGTTTGTTTACTTAAACATTGAAGGTTTTGCTCAGAATGTTATTGTTTTTTTCACAGACACATATGGTAATCATCAATGCAGGTAGCATGGTGCTAGAAGTAAAACGTTTGTTTTTCCTTCTACCTTTATATAATTTTATATAGCTGTAATTGCACAAGGAGTGGGAAGGAAGGCAAGTTCTGACTGTGAAGAGTTCCAGCTGTGGCTGCTCACAGCATCCAACAAATCTGGTTTTAGTTGTAATTGGTGATTGTGGTGATTACTGCATGACATGGCACTGTTATCTTGAAAGAAATGTGTGTTTATAAATATATCCTGATGGGACCAGAATTTGTAATGTGATTAGTCAACTTCTGGGCATTTCACTGTGTAAATGAGTAGTAGCCTATTGAGATTAGAGCACAGCATCTAGCTATAGCTTTGGACAATGAAACTAAGTATTTTACCAGGATTTCTTCATTGTAGACTGTCAGTCCTATGTCTGAGTAAGATATTTCTTCAAGCACACTAAGCAGTGTCAGGCAATTGACCCTTTGAAATACAAGAGGAAATGTGAACCAAGAAGTGTTGTTCTCTATGGTGAGTACAATAATAGCTTGCATTACTTGGTTTAGGTGAAGCAGGATTCCATGCTTACAAGAGCTTATTTGCTGAGGCAGCCATAGGAGGGAAAAATCAGTTTGCAGTTTAGTAATTATCCTTCACCAACACCAGTACAATTTGTATTTGTAACTGAGCATGTGTGTGTGTGCATTATGTATGGTGTGAGTCATTACTTGTCAAAGTGCATGTGTATGTAGAAACCTGTCTTGATCTTATTTGTAGTAATCAAACTGCTTTGTTCATGCTGGACATTAGGAAAAAGGTCTTTACTGAGAGGGTGGTCAGTCACTGGAACAGGCTTCTGAGGGAAGTGGTCACAGCACAAAGCCTGTGGAGTGTTCAAGTAGCATCTGGACAATTTGTTTAATCATATGGTTTAGCTTTAGATAGTCCTGCAGTGAGCTGGACTTGATCCTTATGGGTTCCTTCTAACTTTAGATATTCTACAGTCACATGCATCCCTAGGCTTAGATATTACAGGATGTTGCTGGATAATTCCAGGCCTGAAGATATTTACAGGCAATAGGCCAGTGGATGACACTGGAAACAGATCAGCAACAAAAGGAGAAATTAAAAATGGTGGATGCAGTGGGGCCATGATTACATGAAATAATCTCAGCTAGGCTAATATATGCATTACTGCTTTGACAGGCTTGCAATCAGGGTCTGGAATAATAACTCAGATGAGCAGAAAATATTCAGGTAAGAAGAGGAAAAATTCTTGCTTCAGGAGATAAATTGGTAGCCAGTAGCTTAATCTGCTCTTCAAAAGAACTTTTTTTTTTTTTTGTGAACAGTACTGGTTTAAGTGTTTTTGTTTTGGAAATAGCTGCAAAGTTAATTTCAAAAACCATTTCCAAATTTATATATCCTTGTTAAATGTGCATTCTCATGACAAAGAAAAATAACTTCCTTTTAAAATATCCAAATTCTAAACTGAATATGGCCCTTTAAGATAAATATAAGCTGTGTGGCACTGATGAAATATTTTGGGACAGAAAACATATTTGTTTTGCAGAACACTGTTTCAAGCAGTAACAAAAATACTATAGGTAATAACAGTTAATGTTTTCAAGGGAAAATATTATAAATATTATAAATATTATGTGAAAAGCTGAATCTCTCTCTGTGAGGTATCCTCTAGATATGACCATAGTGACAAAAGTGGGCACTGTCTTCCTTCATTTTTCTGTATATCTGAATTCTTACCTGAATTTATAAGTTGTTAAAAATTTCGGTGATGCTATATTTCCCTGAACAGCGAGACCTTGTAGTGAGCATAAAAGACTTTGATATAAATGCATATTCTCTTATAAATGAGAAATTTTGGTTCTGGCCTAAAATGAATGCTCAATTGAGTGTTTAAACTTAACTTTTTCAATTGTCTTTCCATCTCTGCCTGATTGCTGTCTAAAGACCAAAAACATGGGTAGGTTAAGAGGCTTCATAAATTAAAAGGTAGTTCTGATGCTGGTTGTAAAACAAACCACTCAGATGTGAAGCAACAGCTTCAGATCTTGCTTATGGGTTTCATTGTCTAAGATCTTATTTCATTTCTAGAAAGAATCTAGTTTCCTGGGCCTCTGTGTAGACAGCAGCAAATTTCCCTTTTTATTATGAAATATGTATGTATTTTAATTTACCCTGGCCTTGAAATACCTGAATCCTGGTAGCTAATGGAATCTTTCTGAACAATTTTTGCTTTACTGAAGACGAAAGTTTTATAGATGGCTTGATATGAAAGAACTATTTTAAAACTAGAAAGCTATATTTAAATTAAATATTGCTTAATAGGTTATACACATATCATTAATTTTTACTGTAACTTGATTGGGTTTTGTAGTTTATACCTTTGATTTTACTTTTCTGTTTTTTTTTTGATAGCTTAAGCTTGAAATATATGGTTCAGCAGTGGATTTGGCTGACAGAAAGATAAAAACACAATTATATTTATGCAAAATCATGTAGGCACAACTTTAAAAATTTTTCACATAAGATACTTCCTCAGAGTTTTTACCATCACAATAGACTAAACAATCTGGGACCTTGAGGCTCTGAAGAAGCAGCTTTTGCTCTTCTGTGACAGTTACTCAAAACATAGCTCGAGGAGATCAGCTTTCGTAATTGGACAAGTAGCCCTTGACAGTTCTTCCCTGAAGATTAAATATATAGTACTGACATGAATGCAAAATCTATTGTTATTGTTGTGTTAGTTTAAACACTGAGCTACTCTTATCCCTTAGATTAATGAACACCATTGCTGCACCTTATTTTGTACCTTAATTAAGTAATGATCTCCAGGGGCTAAGTGCTATGTATATAAAGCTGTTATTGGCCTCAGTGGGAAGGAAGAGTATGTACTTTTCTCAAGGCAGAAGCGATGATTAAAAAACAAGAGAAGTTAACAGTGACATGGGAACCTAAGTTTGATCTTAGTCTGTACACCATTCTCCCTTCTTCAATCTCATTCTTGCCCTGAATGTCTTTTCAGCAAGAATTGTTAAAGGGAAATCATAATGGCAATTGGAGTTTGCTGTGCTTTCCTAAACAAACTAACAATGTCAGCCTTAATTTGCTACTGCTGGTGGTGTAGACCATCTCTGTACTACACCAGTAGACTGGAGTCTTGTTCAGAGCTGACGTTTTTGGGGGTTGATGTTTCTTGTTAATATTTGCAGCATGATTATTCTCAAAAGTGCAGAAAGATTTGAGTCACTAGGGGAACTTTGAAATTATGTCCAATCTTTATAATGGTTTGTGACTTTTAATACTGTGATGCTTTAATATTGCACCCACTTTAGGTAAAATATTTGAAAAAAGTAATTTATATTGATTGGTTTATTTCAAATCGCATCCAGTATATATTCTCTCTGTATTATGGAAAAGAAGCTGTTTCAAATATACAAAATAAGAGTTGAAATCGTACTCTGAAAATAAATCTAGGTTCTGAGAGGTCCCTGACAGTGCATTTGTCTTGATCTATTTCAACTAAAATGTGTATTTAATAATAGATTTTAGCAGAACAAGAATAGTTATAGAAAAAAGACTAACATCCTTCAACAGGTATTGAAGACTATCTTGATGACAGAAACGCTTTCTGTAGACATGTTGTTTCTATGAGTCCATGGGGAGATCCAGCATGTAGAGAAAATGGAATGCTTTCCCAGAACTGCTTTGTATGATGGGTATGATAAATTATTTCAAAACCATGTAGAGTGGGTATATCTATTATTTTTTTTTTAATAGAAACAAAACCATAGGAATCTGGAGGGTTTGATGAAAAAAAGAAACACATTAAATTGAAAGATTCAAGAGTTTTGGAAAATGTTCTGTCTTCCTAAAACCAGATGTAAAAATAACTTCTTAGTGTGATTTTAATTTGAGCTTGAATTTTTCTAGCTTTTACTGATCTTAATTTTAATTTGTTTCATTCTCTATTTTATTATGCATATTATAAAGTACTTACAATTTTATATGGATTATTTTAAAATTGAGGTTTTGGGTAATTTATATATTTTATGACTTTAGATAATATAAATAAATGAAAAATTGAGATCTCTAATTGAGATCTCTGTCATGGTTTAACCCCAGCCAGCACCTTGGCCACCCAGCCATTCACTCACTAAACCTGCAGAGGAATGTGAGAATCTGTAGAGTAAAAGAAAAACCTGTGCTTTGAGGTGAAGACAGCTTAGTAGGTAAACCGAAAGCTGTGCACTCGATCAAAGCAAAGCAAGGAATTCATTCACAACTGCCCATCAGCAAGCAGGTGTTCAGCCATCTCCAGGGAAGCAGGGCTCCCTTGTGTTGAACGGTTACTTGGGAAGACAAACACCTTAACTCTGAACATTCCCCCTTTTCTTCTATTTCCCCCAGCTTTTGTTGCTGAACACAAATATCATATGGTATGGGATATGCCTGTGGTAAGTGAGGGCCAGCTGTCCTGGTTGTGTCTGCTCCCAGCTTTTTGTGCACTCCCAGCCTCCTTGAAAATTAACTCTATCCCAGCCAAACCTAACACAGACCACCTACCACTTTTCAGGTTTTGTTCCACAAGTAAAGTGTAATGGTTTTCATGTACTTTTTGATGCCATAATGGCTTTAGCCACAGTGTCTCATTTTTCTTACTCATAGACAGGCAAATAGTTCTGAACTCTTTCACTTTTTTCTTACACGAGGGCATATTACTGGCAGTTATAGCTTGTATTTGCGTGAAAACATGTATTTATGCCAGAAGTTTGAAAGGCTTGAGGTCATCTAGCTGCTGGCTGAACACTAACACAAGATGTTTTTAGCATAAACTGCCTATAAAAACATCATCCTAAGACAGATATCTCCTTGCAATAAGATGTCTAAGAAGCAGAATTTGTGCTACTCTGCTGGTCTTGTTGGCTCAGTTCTGTTGATGGGATAGTGGGGTTTTGACTGCTCATTCAGACTTGCTCACATACGAAGTTCTCTTCAACATGTTGAATGCTGCATAGTCTCACTTACATTGTGTTCCTTGCGCAGCATATTTGCCAAAGTCCGTTTGCAGCCCATGGGAGCATATACAGCTGTCAAATGAATTACTTATTTTTCTGCGTGAAAACAGAAATAGTTCTCCTTAGCCATGGGATTTCATGGTTTTATTCCTGCTTCTGGCAGCCATCATAAACTCTTAATTTAGTTTCATAACTGGGTGACGTATGTTCAGTTTGTTACTATGCCACTTGCAAAAAAACCCAGGCAGTTTCTCTAACACTTTTTCCAATTCCATTGAAAATCAGGAGATGCTTATCTTAGAGGATAATAAAAGTAAAATCTTAGTTTTATATGTCTAAGATTTTGGCAGAAACAGAGTAAAAAGTTTAATTGCATTCCTTTTATTTACCAGATAGTACTTGGCTGGTAGTGTTTCAGCACACTCTAAGAAAAGGCAAGAAAATACACAAACAGTAAAGATGAGAGAAAAAGAACAGGAAGAGCTCAAAAAGTTTAAGAAAGGCAGGGGCTGTGCATTATACCTGCACTGATTTAAAAGCAAACAACAAACCTTAGAAAATGTGTCTGTCCTTGGGTACTCAGCAGGCTATTACCACTCCAGATAAAGCTCTGAGGATGGTGATATAGTTTCATTTACAAAGCTCAGTGTTTATTGGAGAACAAAACTGAAAACAGGAGTTTATATAGTGGCAGGGGAAAGGAAGAGAAGAATGTTGTCACTTTTACTTCTGCAGAACTTCCATCCCTCATCTCAAAATGGATGTAGTGGAATGGAAAAATATTAGAGAAGCACAGGAATGAATAAAAAGCCTTAGAACAATCCCTGTGGAAGTAGCAGCTTTCAGAATTAGAGCAGGGGAAAATAAACCAACTGTGAAAAGAGACAAAATATTAATCTGGAGAGGAAGGATAGAGAAAAATTATTCATTATCTCTTCTGAACAAAATAGGTTTTGAGGAATCAATCACTGTAATAAGAGACAAGTTCAAAAGAAGTAATGAAGCCATTTTTTTTGTGCAGCAGATCACAATAGTGAAATTCCTTGTCAAAGTTTATTGTAGATGGGAAGTTTGCATGAGCTTCAACAAGAGGCTGGATAATTGCTAGGAAAATGGTTTCACTGAGCATGCTACACACAAATCAAGTTTATTTTCAAAAATGGATGAAAGTACTCAAAGTACCATTATCCCATTCTTCACTCTAAGCATCCACTTTTCAGAGGCTGTCAGAGGAAAAATACTGAAATAACTGTACTTTCAGTCTAACTTATGGAAGCTTTTGTTGTCTCAAACTTTCATGTTAAAAAGTGTGGGGGGAAAACAAGTTGATTTTGTTTGGTGGGGTGGGTGTTTGGGTTTTTGTGTGTATGTTTGGTGGTTTTCTGTTTTTTTTTTTGTTTTTTTTTTTAGTTTAGTAAGGATTTGGTTGGGTGATTGGGTTTTTTTTTGTTGTTTCAAAGGAGGAAAACAAGCTTATAGTGTGTTTAAGAATTCTATCATCATAATAAAGGATGAATCAGAAGATAACATCACATCATAGAAGATGGTAGTGTGGCATCTTACACACTCAAGATTTAGTCTGCTTTCTATTATTGCCAGTATTAAAATCATGAAAAAAAACCTGCATAATTTTCATTATAATTTTCTAGGAGATTTTTTTCTAAAATCAATTATTTTCAAAACAGTTACCCTTATTTCTTCAAGTAAATATCTTAGCATGAAAAAAAAGAAAAGGAAAAGAAATAAAACAAACCCCAATCCAAACAAACAAACAAACAAAACCCCACAAAAAATTAACATTACCCCCACTCCAAAACAAAGCAAACAAACAAAAAAACCCCAAAGCCCACACTACAAAAGCAACCCCCACTAACCTAGCTATTCACAAAGAGAAGCAGGGTTGGCTCAGAAAGAATGGTATTTTTCAGTTGTTTTAATAAATCTCTGTTCTGGAAGCAGTGACATTGGTTGTGGTGAGAGACAGCACAGGGCTATTAAGAATGTTTACTGCTCTTTAAATCATTGATTACTTTTCTTGAAACTGCTGATGATACTCAAATTGTTCAGCAGTGCTTTTGAACCATATATATAATGAAATTCCTCTGCCAATGTCACAGTGATTTTGCACAGCATGGGGTAGATGGGGTGTTTCCTGCTTGGCAGGGTGTTCAGATGAGTGGCCTGGTAGGCATGCTTGTATTCTCATGATGGACAGCATTGTATTGACAATCAACAGCGTGTCTCAGAGCAGTGGATCACAGGGCTAGAGTAGTGTGATGGGCTACAAGTGCCTGCAAGGCAAGTCATAAAATTTGGAAAAGTTTTTACCAGGGCTCTGTGACGAGGTCAGATGTTTTAAAGATATAACTAGATAAAATCCAGTCTTGGGCATATTCTGTTCATGATCCTCAGAGTGAAATTAAGATGCAAGTGAGGTCAAGTACCACACTTGGTCAGTTTGTTTATTATAAAAAGATTACTATTATAAAAAGATAGTGATAGGACAAATAAATAATAATAATAATAAAGGGATAGAAAATAAGCAAGAGTTTGGACTGCACAGAGTCAGTCACCACTGTGGTTCCAGTGGCGTCCCAAGGGTCTGTACTCATCATCTTTGGTGGTGAGTGTCCTCAACAGCAATTAACTTTTTCTTCTTTTATAATACGTTAGGGGGAAGTGCCTCTGCTCTTAATGTCACGTACTGCACATTCCTGTGGGATTACCTGCATTCAGCCTTGCAGCCAGCTCTTCAACTGCATATCTGTCAGTAATCCTAGAGATAACGGACAGCAGTTTCTCACACCAATCCTTGAGATAACAATGGAGGTTTAGCTTCTCCCACCATCTCTCAGGCAGTGGAGTCCCGTCTCAGTTCCTCACATCTGTATCTGAGATAGTGGATGTCAGCTTCTCACGCCAATCTTTGAAACAATGGATGGTGGAGTCCCATTTCAGTTCATTCTCTCTCATGTGAAACTGTAAAGAACAGCGGATGTTTGAGCACTGTGTGAAGAAAATGGGGCCTGAAGAAGTTAGCCTAAGGGGTGTTAGTGCTGAAAATATGATGCAAAGAAGTTGGGGGGAGGGAAGGAATAGACAGGGGTGATAATGCAGGATTTTCCCCCTCTGTCTAGCAGGCTCTCATTAGAGCTCTAATTAGGCTAAACCTTGCTAGCTGCAGGAGCTGGGAAAGAAGAAAGACACATTTCACCTGTTGCAGAAATAACAAAAATGTTTGTCCTCAGCATACGTTTAGAACTGAAGATAGAGGTGGTGTTTTTCAGTCTCAAACATCAGTGTAAGGATGAAAATTTGAGTGTATTATTTAGCCAGCAGTAATTAACTAGATGGTCATGTAATTGCATACTTTAGG
The DNA here is from genome assembly GCF_012275295.1 of Melopsittacus undulatus. Classification (NCBI taxonomy): domain Eukaryota; kingdom Metazoa; phylum Chordata; class Aves; order Psittaciformes; family Psittaculidae; genus Melopsittacus; species Melopsittacus undulatus. The sequence continues at coordinate 27,313 of NW_022994214.1, forward strand.
TCATAATGATACACGGGTAACCAATGTACAGGGGGGTAATACAGAGAAATTGTACAAGGGAGTTAAAGGAATTCCTTTGCTTAAACAAAAGTCTTGTCTGTCCTAAGTACCTGCCATTGCCATCTTGCCAAGGCATTGATTACTGCTGGAGGGGAAGAAACAGATGCTAATTCTACTGACAAAAGCAGATGAAAGGTCCTGCTGATAGGCGGCAGGAGAGGCAGACTGGGTGACCAAGCCTTAAGACCATGACAAAAGCACAGGTGTTGGGTCCTACTGATAAGCGGCAGGAGAAGCAGACTGGGCGCCGACTAACCCTAAATCCATGTCTGAAGATTAAAAGGTGTAAAGGTTAAGAAGAGGAAGACTCATTTACTTCATCTTGAAGACCCCTGCCCACAGGAGGAAGACTCATTTACTTCATCCTGAGACCCCTGCCCATGACCAGAAGGGGCACTGCGCAAGTGCAAAGGACCTTCTGGCTCATTATAATACGAAGCGGGGATAGATAATACATATGTATAGGCGGATTGAGCAACCTCATGTCTATGTATACCTTAAGAGAATAAGTGTAAAGGGACAACCACCCTGAGGAGTGCATGCTTTGCAGGAGCTATCCCCATGCACCTCAGCGCTGAATAAAAGCATACCTACTTTACAATTTTAACTAGTTGTGGAGTCTATCCGCGTATCAATTTGGCGAGCCAGGCAGGAGACCTCTGTCCGGCTGCAGGATCGGCCAAGGGGTGGACATCCTCGGCGCCACAGGCTGTTTGCCTGGAGGACCTCCACTTCTCGTCTGCTCACTGCGGGGACAGACAACAACCTGTGCCGGCTGCGGAGAAACGGTATGTTTGGGGTTATGGTGATTTGGGTTTTGGTAATTTGGGTTTTGGTAATTTAGGTTTTGGTAATTTAGGTTTTGGTAATTTAGGTGGCCTGTAAGGCGTACGCGTGGCCCGGGGCTGCTGGTAAGGCGCGCAGAGACGTCTGGCGCACAGCGAAGTTCCCCTTGGTTGGTATGGCTTGCAAGCGGGGGGCTCGCCGACCGATAGAGCGGCTGCTAGCGATCCTGGGAGCGGATCGGGTGAGCCCGGGTTTTCGCTGTATCCCAAGTTTTGGGAGCCAGGACGGACCTGCTAGGGGGGCAGGTGAAGGGTAAGCGAACCCACCAGGTTTCTGCTGTATCTCAAATTCTGAGAACCGTGAGGAGGGTAAGCGGAACCATAGTGTGAGTGGGGGATCCCATGTGTAACTTTGTGTTTCTGTGTGACTGAGACGTAGCATAGCTACGAAGTGAGTGTGGAGTCCCAATCCGCGGTTCCGTGTCTCCGTGAGGAGAGCGGCCGGAGACTGACGAAGTGTCTGTGTTTTGTGGTCCTGTCTCTGTCCTGTGTATAAGATTAAAAGAAAAAAAAAGAGAGAAAAAAACACAAACTGGAAAAAAAAATTGTAAAAAATGTAAAAAAGAAAAAATTTAAGAGGCATGATTGCAAAGGTTTTCTGTAACTGAAACTTGTGTAGGTGCTCTCATATTTTCATAAGTGCATTTGCAGAGCACTGAGAAGCTATAGAGATCTGTAAAAGATTGACTGAAATGGGAGCCGGTCAAAACAAGGAAATTCTGAGGAAAAGCCCATTGGGTTACATTTTGGCTCATTAGAAAGAACTGAGAGGATCTTCTGGGGCCTCTGTAAACAAGAAAACGTTGGTAAAATATTGTAACCAATGCTGACCTTCATATACTTTGGAAGATGAAGGAAAATGGCCCAAAAATGGAACTTTGAATTATGATACATTGTTATAATTAATGTTGTTTTGAGGTGACAAGGAAAATGGAATGTATGCAGATGTGACAGTGCAAAATTAATATACCTCTTCCTGATCCCTTAATTTTTGCTTTGGAAAAGAACAGGAAAAACTAAAAGCTAAAGAAATGTTGTTCAGATTGTGATACTGGGGAAAGATGTTTAAAGTTAAGGAGGGAGCTCGAGCAGCTCCTGTGTTGTATGTATTGTATGTTGTATGTGTTGTATGTGTTGTATGGGATGGGTGCCGGGATAGACAAACAAGTGGAAACAGACATGTTGATAAATGCGGACTGGGAGTAAAGGAGGAAACATGGAAAGTGGATAAAAAGAAAGCGGTTGCTTTGAAACTGGTGGAGAAGGAATGTTGAGCAGAGGTGGGGGAGTAGGCTCTTCTGTGGAACCAGATCGGTGTGTGTGCTATGGGGAGTCTGGACCCTGGAAGTGAGACTGCCCTGGAGGGGGATGCCATGGGGCAGCTCCAGTGAATGAATTAGAACAAGAATGACATAAAAGCTGGAAAGAAGAGAGTTTATCCCCTCGTTGGGAGGGACCTTTTCTTGTTCTTTTAACTACAGAAACGGCAATAAGAACTGCTGAAAAAGGGTGGACACACGCGTCATGAGTGAAAGGAACCATAAAGGAAAGTTGTGACTGAACCCGGAGACACCAAGCTGACCCTCAAGAGGACTTGGATAAGTAACTGAGGGAATTTATATTGACTCCTGTAAATTTGATATGGGAAATGCAGATATAGCTGAAATTATTTTAAGAGCCAAGTGTCCCAGTTGTTTGAAGTATATTATTACTGGTAGGGGAGACCACGAATAGTTTTTGAGAAATCAATTACAGTTCTTTTTGCATTCGGTGTGAAATTACCACCTCGTTGGAATAGTTGTTGTGGGGTATACCTTTAACCTACCAGAGAGGGCAAGACCGGAGGGAGTCGGTGCTGCAGCTGAAAAGGTCTGCCAAGGGCTGCAAGCCCTGGGGCTGTGACCGCTGAGCACTATGATCCTGACCGTACCTCTTTTGGTGTCGGTTCTGATAAGAACCATATGGGAAAATGCCGTGGCTTTTAAAAACATTCACAACTGTAGTTGAATGCATTACCACAACTAGAAGAAGGGGGATAACCTCTAAAACCTTGGTCTATCACACTGTTTATGAATGCAAAGGAACAAAGATAGGCAGTTGCATATATAATCAAACTCAGTGAGAACAAATTCAGAAGAAGGTTAATTGGAATAAGTTATGAAGTTATAACCAATTCGAGTACCTCACTGTCAATAATTTTTGATGCATGTGATATTATAGATGATAATTTAGATACTAATTGTGGAAGTTCAGAGTGGAGGTGGTACTATAGTAGCCAACCAAAATATATTTGCCCAGGTGAATACCAATGTCACATAAATCCTGATGATGTACCTAGTCAAACGGCTAGATATCAGTCATCACACCTCTGTGGAAGAAAAGGATGGTCTTGTGTATGCTGGAATACTGCAGGCTGGAGATATGACTATCAATGTAAGACTCTATGAGGTTTAATAGCAGGAATATCTGTACAACCCGTGCCTGCAAGCCAGTGAATTTAACTGAAATTTAACTGGAAAATTGGAAACAGAAAAAAAAAAATAACTAAAATTGGACTTAAAATATATGGAACTGGAGAAGACCCAAATGTGATTATTAGTATTAAGATCAAAGAAAAATATAAAGAGTCAATACAACATCATGTATTATCATGAAATGGAAACTGGAGTCCAATATGAAATTCCCACAGTTGCTAAAAAAATCTCTTTGTAAATCTTGCTGAAAATATAGCTAAAGCATTGAATGTAACTAACTGCTGTGTTTATGGGGGAAATAACCGGGGAGAGAGATGGCCCTGGGAGGCAATGGAGAGTAATATAAGTGACCCTGCAATCTGGAAAAATCTAAAAGGGAACAAATGGACCAGGCCAACAATGGCAGATTGACTTTACAGAACTGCCAAGGAAGGGGGATATAGGCATTTGTTACTAAATTGAATAATAATCAAATGGTTTGCTGTCTTGGATTAAAGGACTCTTTCTTTGCTTAATATTGGCCAAAGAAAACCAGAATTTATTGGCTTTTGAATAAGGAAAATCCTGGCACTGTAAGGAAAACTCAACTAATTTGGACAGTATTACCTGAAGGGTTTAAAACCAGTCCGACGAGTTTTGAAATCAGTTAACACTGGAACTAGAAACATGGAATCCACCACTCAGAGGGACTCTGTTACAATATGTGAATGACCTATTAATTGCTACAGGAACAAAGGAAGAATATGTCTCGTTAATGGTGGGATTGTTGAATTTTCTGGGACTGAATGATTATCAGGTATCCAGACAAAAGGCCAAACTAATTCAAACCTGAGTTTCCTACCTAGGATATGAAACAACAGGAGAACACAGAAGTTGGAACTGCTAGAAAAGAAGCCATTTATCAAACACCACGACCATCAGCCATCAAGGAGTACGTACCTGGGAATGACTGGATGATGCAGACATGGATACATGATTATGGTGTTCTGGTAAGACCACTATATGAACTGTTAAAAGAAACCTCTCTCTTTGGAATAGACTGATTCTGTAGAGGAGGGCTTTAAAACAGAGCTAATGAGAACTACAGCTCTCTGACTTGCTATATTCCTATGAAGAGGGAATAGCTTTGGTCCTTGCTCAGAAGCTAGGACCCTATAAGAAGACAGTGGTGCATTTTTCAAACCAGCTGGATGAAGCAAGCAAAGGATAGCCCAGATGCCTCTGCAGTTGTCATGAACATTGAAGAGGCTTGCAAATTTACCTTGGGACAAAAGATTACTGTACTAGTGTCTCATGTTGTATTAGCAGTTCTGGAACAGAAAGAAGCCCACTGGTTATCTCCTTCATGGTTTTTTTTTGGTTTTTAAATTTAAGCTGGTGACTCTGATCAGGAAACTGGAAATAATTTGGCCAATATTGAAGACAAACAAGAAGCTGAATCCCTGATGGCAAACTTAACAATTGAGAAATCTAAACCTAGATATACACAGGAGGATAGAAAATTGATTGAAGATCTCAAAGGACAGGAAAAAAGGGGGTTGGGTTCAGATACATGATGGGCAAATTTTAATTCCCTGTAATCAACTATGGAAAATACTTCAGGAGGAACCTAATAAAACTCATTGGGGTCGCAACTCTTTGTATAAATACTTAGGCAAATTGTAGGAAGGAGAAAATAGAAATCAAATTGGTACAACTGGGGAGGAAGCTACCCAGGACAGTACTGGCAAATAAATTTTCCTGAGTGACCAAGAACAGGTTACCAATATTTGTTGGTGTTAACCGATACTTTTTCAGGGTGGTCAGAAGCATTCCCTTGTAGAATAAATAATGTAAGACAAGTAATTGGAACATTGTTGTATGATATACCTTGTTTTGAGTACCAGAGGCAATTTCTTCCGACCGAGGCTCGCACTTTAGAGCAAAATAGTTACAAGAAACTAGCAAAATTAGAAGCTGATTGGCAACTACATGTACCATACAGGCCCCAGGTCAGTGGGCAAGTAGAAAAGATGGTTCATCTGATCAAAACATCAGACTGGTAAAATATGTCAGGAAATAAATTAATATTGGTACCAAGCCTTACCACTGGCTCTATTAAGGCTTTGAACTAAACCTCGGTCGAAAGAAAAGGCTAGACCATGTAAAATTTTATATGGAAGACCATATGGGGTCCAACAGGGAGTGCCTCTCCAAGTGGGAGAAGAAAACCACGTGGCTGGAACTCGAAGCAGAAGACTGGAGAGTCTAGTACATAATATACAACCTGGAGATTATGTATACATAAAATCTTTCAGACCACAGAGGAAGAAGATCTCGAACCAAGGTAGAAGGGGCCGTTCCAAGTATTACTCACAACTTTCACTACTATCAAAATTAGAGAACAAAGCGTCTGGATTCAAAAAGGCTCCAAAAGCTCCCTGGAAAATCACATCGAACGGTAATAACAGAAGGGCAGTACAAGTGCTGCACATACTACATGAAGCTTGGCCTAATTAGGTGTATACCTGGCTGCTAGTGTCCGTTTGGTGTACACCCACAAGAGGCAACAGGCATCCTGTGGTTTACAGTCACAGGGGACAGTGAGCATCTTGTGGTTTGGGTCCGCAAGACACAGTGGATGTCTTGTACAAAAAGGTTTTAGGTGTAAAACAAGAGGCAGCGGGCGTCCTATGGTTTACAATCACAGGAGGCAGTGGGCATCTTGTGGTTAGGGTCCTGCAAGACACAGTGGGTGTCTTGTAGAAAAAGTTTTGGTTTTTAGGCAGCAGGCATCTGGTGGTTTGAGTCCTGCAAGATACAGTGGGTGTCTTGCAGAAAAGGTTTTGAGGATTTCAAAGGTATGTGCTGCATGAAAGTAATCTGACCATTCTGAATCAATCCATGCTAAGCTGGGAAAACTGCAGGAGAATATGCAAAAGCTTAAAATTGTTGGAAGTGGATTGGATGAGGAGTTACTGGATGGTTCAGAGATATACTTAACCAAGGCCTTCTCCAGGTAACATGGATAGGTCTGTCATAAATAATAGAGTAAAAGAATTTACTCACTTTATAGAAAAAGGGGGGACTGATACACGGGTAACCAATGTACAGGGGGGTAATACAGAGAAATTGTACAAGGGAGTTAAAGGAATTCCTTTGCTTAAACAAAAGTCTTGTCTGTCCTAAGTACCTGCCATTGCCATCTTGCCAAGGCATTGATTACTGCTGGAGGGGAAGAAACAGATGCTAATTCTACTGACAAAAGCAGATGAAAGGTCCTGCTGATAGGCGGCAGGAGAGGCAGACTGGGTGACCAAGCCTTAAGACCATGACAAAAGCACAGGTGTTGGGTCCTACTGATAAGCGGCAGGAGAAGCAGACTGGGCGCCGACTAACCCTAAATCCATGTCTGAAGATTAAAAGGTGTAAAGGTTAAGAAGAGGAAGACTCATTTACTTCATCTTGAAGACCCCTGCCCACAGGAGGAAGACTCATTTACTTCATCCTGAGACCCCTGCCCATGACCAGAAGGGGCACTGCGCAAGTGCAAAGGACCTTCTGGCTCATTATAATACGAAGCGGGGATAGATAATACATATGTATAGGCGGATTGAGCAACCTCATGTCTATGTATACCTTAAGAGAATAAGTGTAAAGGGACAACCACCCTGAGGAGTGCATGCTTTGCAGGAGCTATCCCCATGCACCTCAGCGCTGAATAAAAGCATACCTACTTTACAATTTTAACTAGTTGTGGAGTCTATCCGCGTATCAATTATGTGAATTGTTATCAAACAAAGAACATTAAAAATTCATAGATAATGAAGGAAATTATTAAATGCTCTATTGGTGAGGTAAGCAGTGCTCCCTATCAAATATCCTAGCATTTTTATGTCTATGGAAAACTTCAGTTTGTACATGGAGCTTCTTCTTGAGAGGATTGTTTGGCCTTTGAGTGTGCAATTTTCTAATGGTTTTGCATTATTAAAGAATCAAGTACAACCCACCTGCTAACAGCTGAACAGAACAAATTTCTTGGTTTATAAAATCTGAAATTAATAGTTATTCTCAAAGTGCAATAAGCTGTCAGAGTTAGTGTAACATAGGAGACAAGTTAATTTGAGATTGACTCTTGAGACTTCCTAGTCTTTTCTATTCTGCTTTTCCTTTGCATTCATTAGAATTTTGTTTTAATGCACACTGCTGTTGGAATCAATATTTTGTCAGAATTGCCCTCATCACCAAGAATACAAATAACCCTTTGAAAAAGAATTCAGAATAGCTGCATAAAGTACTTATTTCTATAAAATAAGTCTGTGCCACATACTGAAGATGCAGTATGTTCAACTTCATATTTATACAACAATTATGTAGTCATGGTATAAATTAATAACAGAATTATTGCAGTCACTGGGTTATGTAATAGTATAAACAGAAATTTAAGTATATGAGCTGACCCCTTGAAACATCCAGTGCTCAAGCTCTGAATCACCCTGGATAGCTCTCACAATGGTCCTTGCTGAGGGGAATTGCTTTGTAAATTGTCTTCTGGACAGTTTTCTTTGAACTGTATTTTCCTGCAATGGTGTTAGTTAGCTACCTTATTGTTGGTGAATGTATATTGCTGGATTTACTGTGGATGCTAAGTCACTACTTTTCAGCTGCCTGCAAAAGAAATTGTTTCAAGTGACTGTATATGGAATTTTAATACCTGACTTCATCTGCTAGTTTTCATCCATTGTGTGGAAATATGAAATCTTGTTTAATATAATTTTCCTTTTTTTCCCCAATAATCCATTACTTTATAAATGCTTAAGTGAAAAATTGTCTTTTTTGAAAGGTTATGTGTTTCTCTGCTCCACCACAATTTGAAGAAATAGTCTGATATGAAGCTCAGTCCTTGAACATTGAAAATAACTCTGGGTTATGATATCAAATAAAGAGATTCTTACTTGGAACTTCGACATCATTTTAGTGAAGGTGCAGCCTATTTTAATATGATCTCAGTTATTCATGGGTTAGTTTATATTATTTTCATAATTTTTACACTTTTTCTTGCTTTTTGGGTAGCAAGGAAATGTCTAACTTTTTTTTTAACTTTAAAAATAAAAGGTTTTGTTGGTCACATTAAGGAAAGATATATATATATATATATAAATAACAAAAATGTCATGTCCTCTGGAGAGATAATATAGTCTTGCTTGCTATTGCTTGGTATGTGATGATCTTTAATATTTCATAAGTGTTACTGTTCTATGTTTAGCTGTCAAGACAGACTTACTGTGTCATGTTATTGCTGGCAGCTAACTCGAAACTGAATGTCAAATAGCTTCTTACATTTCTCTAGAATGGGTTCTTAGGCTGACTTGGTTCTAAGATTCAGCTACACTAAAGGAAATGTGTAAAAAGTTTTAATGGACAAAGTAAACTTCTGAAAACACTGCAAAAAAAATTGAAATGGTTCCATTTACTTGACTTGATATTTTTACAAATCATTAAGATTTTGCATAAGAAAATATACTAACTTCTATGGCTGTACTTCAAAAATCTCTTTATCTGCCATAGAAAATCCTTAATATACTGTTTTATTCTAGTGAAAAAAAAAATGAAGCTTTCGTTATTCTCTAGGCTGTATAATTTGTTTTTCATGAGTTACAATCCCCTCCACAAAATCTAATAACTCCTATAATAAACATCTATGTATTATGATATGAAAAGAAGTGACATTCCTAAGTTATAGTAAAACTCTGTTTTGAATCTACAGTTTAGTAATAAATTATACTAGAACCCCTTGTTTAAATGTTGATATAATCTAGAAATATTATATTTCACTGTATAGATTTCATAAGAAATGTTCACCTATTTGAGAAAAAGCATTTTACTTTATGTAAAACGTTCAAATGTAGACGTTTACACTGTTTATGGAAAAAATTCACAAAGGGGTGCAAGTGAATGCACCTTGGTATTATGCAGTGCCCTGATTTCTTTTTTTGTGTGTATTGAAACAAGGTGGCACAAAATGTAATCAGTTCTAAAGTAATGATAAGTTTGGCTTTGTAATGAAAAGTAACCGTTTTGCCTGAAGGTAGTTTCAGGTCCTCAGAACCTCAGTACAAAAGGTGCGACAAAAACAGAATGGAAAATGATGGGTAGCAGTTAAACCTATTGATAAGTAAAAGAACAGGATTATTGCTATGTCTGTAATGTTAATTAAGCTGGGAACGTCCATCACATTTTTGTATGAATGCGGGAAACTTTCTGGAAATGATGTAATATTCCCAGTGACTGTATAAGGATGGCCTCTAGAGCAATACGGGGACACATGTTAGGAGGAGCTATGCCCCGTGTCTCCCGGCGCCGTAATAAAGAATACCTGCTAGTCAACTTGAAACTGTTGGCGAGTTTGTTCATGGAGTTTTCTCCGAATCAGTATGCAAATATCAGTATTCCTGAAATCTCCACTGATGGGCTTCCTTGTTCTATTTGTAGGTGGTTGCTTTGTTGTTTTTTTTTTGTTGTTTGGGTTTTTTTGTTTGTTTGTGGGGTTTTTTCTATTTGTTTTCTTTTATAACTTATTTTAAATTTAGCTCAGAATTAACAGTTCTAAGAAATGACTTTTTTTCAACAGAGCTTAATGGCTTCACAGGGAACTCAGTCATATAGAAGCATCTCTTGTGACGGATTGGTGCAAGATAATGTTATTTTCAGGTTACTATATCTGATCTTTGTCATGGTGATATATGTAATTTATTTAACTCTTCCATTTGCACTGAGACTAGAATAAATGAATATCCTTGGGTAGGGTTTACAAATGCACAATTTTTCTTAATTATTTAGTTTGCAAACATAAATTTAGAACATAATTTGGCATTCTCTTTAGAAGTAATTGAAACACATTAAACCCCTCAGAATTAATTATAGGCATATATATAAAATATACATTGTTATTTATTTCTTTATTTACAAGTTTGGGGAATATCCTGAAATTCCATGTCTATGTCAAGAAACTTTCATGTCTGGAAGCACAGCAGATATTTAAACTATGCCAATGTGTTCTTTTAGTTCTCACTAATGCACTGCACTTCTATGATCTATAGAAAATAGTCCACTATACATTAGGAGTCAGAGAAGAGATACATTGTGTGTCACAAATTACTTGATCTAACACAAATCAAGAGGGAAAAAGAGTCCAAGTGGTGTTTTTCCAGCACGTGTTACAGATGTGACTACTGAATTTTTTAGAAAAGTGTGTATAAAAACATGCATAATCTGTCTACCTGAATTGATTTTTTTTTTTTTTTTTTTTTTTTTTTTTTTACCTTTTATAATTTTTAATCAAGATTATCCTCCAGCAGTAAGACAGAGATTAATATTTTGCCTGATTATGAATTTCCATCTGCAACATATTTGGTACTTAACAAACCAATCATAGAATGTGAGCATAAAGTAAGTAGCATCAGCTCATGCTGACTCAGATGACTATGAATTAACTAACATCTTATTGTGTAAATTAGGTCTGTTTCTTTGGATTCTCTGCTGGTGTTAACTTATAGACTTAGTATGATTCCACACTCATGTTTTCTCTATCAACCAGGAAAGTTGGTTAGGTCCATATTGCAGCCTTTGTGAGACTGAAGCATTTTAAAGGAAAACACTAGCAAATGATGAAAGCCAACCTGTGTTTGGAAAGAAGAGCATGTCATCATGTACTGGTGAGTTAAGCTCCCATAACTGGCATAATAACAATACCGAATGTGCTTAAGATCCACATCACTGTTACTTTGAGAAAATACCTATCCAGCTCATTCATCTGACACTTTTTCCCATGATTTGTATTCACTAAATCTTTGCAAAAAGTTGTTTTCCAATTTATGTAAATTGCCAGATATAGCCTAATACTTGCTAACCTCAACAATTCTGAAATATGTTTTTCTATTCCTGTGAAGATTCATATGTGACTGCACCTGAAAGGTTAAAATTTGAAATAATGAGTAATATTTAATTGGAAATAGCTTTTTTTAAAAAAAAATGCTCTAATCTAGATTAGAGATTATAAAGATTGGTCAATTGCCTCAAATAATCTGGCTTTATGATGATAATTGGTGCAAGGGTGACCTGTATAGTTTGAAACTGATATAGCCACCATCCCTGGAAGTATTTAAAAGATGTGCACATGTGGTGCTTAGGGACATGGTTTAGTGGTGGTCTTAGCAGTGTTATGTTTACAGTTGGACTCAATGATCTCAAAGGTCTTTGCAAACCTAACTGATTTTATGATTTATCTCTATCATAGATAAAATTACATAGCTGAGTATAGCTGCTGTGTTATAGTAGCTACAGCGAGATGTTGTTAAAAACAGTTGTATGAGTCTGGTGGAAAGTGTAGCAGCAAAGAGGGAGGAAGTAACAGAAGATACAGTATAGTGATTTAGCTGTATTTATTTCTCTCAAGGCACAACTGTGCCTGAACCTAGACTCAAACACTTTTGATTTTGTTTTTGACTGTAAGAGCTTCACTCATTCCAGAAACTGGAACAAGAGAAAAAAGTCAGAAACAGTTGACCTTAAAAGCGTGTTTATTTAAATTTAAAAATCCTTTTACCTGATAGCTATCTGATAACCAGTTTTTCATGAAAACTGATTGTGAAGAAGGAAGCTGGGGTTCAGGTTTCATGCCCTTTCCTGAAAAATAGCTCTTCTGTGATGCTGAAAAGCACAGTAACGCCATGTTCTTTGATTTTGTTACAAGTCCTTGTCATAATGTTTAGGACTGGGCTGCTTGCATACATTGTTTAAAGAGCACTGACATAAATTCCTATTTGACACCCACTCAAAATGAATACAGTTGATGGAACAACATGGAAATATATGAATTTGATATTTAGGTCTCAAATTGTTTCAAGTTTGTTGAGTGGCTATCTGTCTGAAGTAAATGTCACAGAATTTCAAAATAGTTCAAGTAGGAAATGATATCTGGAAGCTGTCTGGTCCAATCCCTGTACCCAAAGCAAGAGCACTTAGAATAGTTTCTTCCAGGCTATGCCCAGCTGTCCTTTGAATATCTCCAAGGAGGGAGACCCCACAATTTCTATGGGCAACCTGTGCTAATGTTTTATCACCCTCAAAGGAATATAGTGTTGGAATGGAATTTCCTGTATTTCAGTTTTTGCCTGTTGTCTCTTGTCCTGTCTATAGGAAGTACTAAGAAGAGGTTGCCTCTTCTTTACCTGCCTCCAACAGGCATTTATCAACTTCTGGCTCTTTGCAGCACGTGCTCTGGCACACCTTCGCTGCCCTGGGGAGCTCAGAACTTGACCTAGCATGGCAAATGCATCTCACCAGGGCTGAACAGTGGGGAAGGATCACTTCCCTTCATCTCTGATGCTTTGCCTTATGCATCCTTGAGTGCAGTATTCTGCCATGTTTGCCACAGAGTCATATTGTTGGTTTATGTTAAGCTTGCCATCTACAAGGACCCCCAGGTCTTTTTTTTTTTGCTGCCATGGCTGCCTCATCTTCAGTCCTGAGGCAGAGGTCATGGCTTTCATTGCTGCTTTTCCATGCTTAGAGTGACTCCCACTCCTCAGTCTCCCAGACCAAACAACTGGTTTACAAGCAAGCTTCCAAAGAACTGGTGTACATCCATGGTAGTGCTCTATGGTGCTGAGCTGTCCCAGCATGTCTCTGCCATCTCCATGAGATCTGCAGCCTGGTAACTTGACTCTAGAAGAGTCTAAAATTGGCAGAATAACAACACAGAGGAATGCCAGGATATCTAAATTGTGTGTGCTATGTGAAAGGTAGTGGGGGTAATTGCAAGAAAAATAAGTAATTACTGAAAAAAAAATAAGGAAACTAATAAATACCTTCTTGCAAAGTTATTGGCTTAGCAAATCTTTTTCATGAATAATTAGAGGTCTCACTTTGTGACTTCAGAGTTGGAAAATTGTAATAGAGCAAATGTTGGTTACAGTGTTTTTTGATTTTCCTAGGATATGAAGAAAATTTGTTATGAACTGCCTGTTTGCATGTGCAAGAAGGCGGAGGAGGAGAAGGAGGGAAAAGAAGGCAGGGAAGGATACAACAATCAGGGGATATTGAAAGTGTGCACAAACCCATTTTATTTGATGGTAAAATTGTGGCAGCTGCATCTACCTAAGTCAGGTGTATCTTTAAACAAATGCTTGTGTTCAGATTTTTATTGGCTCTATGATAATGTCTTTAACTTCTGTTCATGTAAATATTTTACATGAGCATTTGCTATGGGGAAAAAAAAATATTTTGTTGTTACTTTCAGTCCCTTAAATTGAAAAAGTCTATACTGGTACTGGCTAAAATAGACAATTTCTGCCTACCTAAGAATGTTAAATTAGCTCATTTGATACGGCTGCCAGTTTTTGACAGTTATGTCCAATGCATCTTAGATCTCATGAAAAACGAGATCATTCATCTTGATCTCAATTTAGAAAGGTGCTATTTTAGTAAAAAAAAAAAGAAATCAGAAATTAAGTTTAGTCTGTTATCTGACTGAATTGTTTGGCAATAGGTTTTTTTTGCAAAATACTTTTTTGGCATTTAGAAATGTTACAATAATGCTAGAAATCACAGTTTTCTCATTGTGCTTTGCTTCCATAAATGGGAACAGTGCATGCTCGGGTTAGTGTTTCAGACTTTGCCATTATTGGTTTGGAAACCTGTGTTTAGAAGTTAGGGTGCATTTGTATGCTAACAGATATCTTTAGGGGTGTTGTATCTGAAGTCTCCAAAAATAAAAGATGAAAGATGAGAAAGAATTGGAAATAATGTGTAGTACAAAGTGACAGTGAAATCTGATGTCCTTGTAGGCAAACTTTCATTTGAAGATGTGGCCTTAAAAGGTCTCAATTTATAGGATGTGTCACATTTTCTGAAGATTTTATTTGGGCGGATTTACAGTAAGTCTTCCTAATCAATATGGCCTTTAGATATCAGAAAGCGGATTAGTCCATTGGCACCAGATTCAGCCTCCAGAAGTCATATAAATCACTTATAGCTGTAAATTTTGTATTCAATATATTAACTTGGTAGCAAACTCTGAAATCCTAAAATCAAAATGAGCTCGGCTCCATACTAATCGTAAGGATATTATCGGTATTCCACGATACAAGAGGTGAGCCTGCGGTTTCTAGCTTTCCAAAAAGTTTGTTGTTTTAGAGGGGCCAAAGGAGCTAGAATCAGGTTCCAACCCAGCTGCTTAATTCTGAAAAAGTAATTGACATCATGTATAAATAGTTCTGTCTCTCAAAGTTAGTCAAAGCATCAGATCCAAAGTTATGTAATTGTTTTGGTGGCTTTTTTCAGCACAATTCATCTGTTATTGAATTTATTACCATTACTATTATAATCATTTTCATAGGCCTACTGTTACTCAAGACCACTTTATTCACTCTCATTTTGTGTTTCTAAGTACTAAAATTCCAACTTAATTTTATTTTCACACACTATCATAATAAGCAAATAAAATAAAAAATACTGTGCTAAATATTATTTAGCAACATCTAAGATAAGACTCCTTGCTTGGAGAAAAGCTGATTTTGTTTTCCCTCTCTCTGCCTCCTGATTTCTTAGGTTTTCTCTTCCCCTCTTCCCCACTCCTCCCCCCCTTTTTTTTTTCATGTGTTTTGTTGATTTTTAAATGTTGCTTGGCATTCCCTATCTGTTATTGTAGCAATATCTTAGCAATAGCTCAACTTCTGTGCTACTATAATGACTCTATAATTTATCCTCATTATATATTCATAGTACTAAACTTCCTGGCATAGCAAACTCTTATATAGGTACCATGAATCATACCATGTTAGTAGGCTACATATTTCACTGAACAATATTAATCATACTAGCCGAGAAAGGATGTTATGGGATTAAGAGTCACATTCAATGTTTGAACTACTTTTCTATGAAACACTTTCCTTTCTCCATCTTCTATCCTATTTAACATTCAATCAGCAGTCTGATTTTTTGAATGTCTAGCCTAGATTGCCTTGGGGGCTTTTTTGTTTTGAGCACTTCATTTTTTGAGCACTTGAAATACTTTCAAACCAGTAGAATAATCTTGCTACTGCTTTTCTAGCTCTTGAGGAAAGACGAGTACAGTAATTTTTGCCCTTCCTCATTATAAAATGTAGGTTTATCTTGCCTGCTGCAGCTGAATCCACATTAAAGCACCACTGAATACAACCCTGAGCAGCAGCACTGGTTGGGAAGACAGGGTTTACTCTTGCAGCATTGGTCTCTGCTCCAACAGCAGTGAGGCAGAATGTGCCAGCTGAACAGTTATCTGCAAAGAAACTTGAAAATCCCTCCTAGCATAAACATCTCATTTGTGTATCCAAATGGGCAGAGCCTGGATTAACCAGGTTGTGCACCACCTGGAATGGTTCTGCAGACCAGGGTCTGGCAGATGGCTATGCAGAAGCACAGAAATCTCTGACTTCAGCACAGCCCTGAATATGATTTTTCTGTCAAGTAGTTAAGAAACCTAGAACACCTATATTTTACCAAACTCTCATCCTGCTTCATCATCTTCAGATTATTAGATAGCAAGGTACACTGTAAGGAGGGAATTAAAAAATAATATTAAAGGGTAGATGCACTGTTTACAGTACATAAAATTGTTGCGCATTCCTGCTGTTATGAACTGTCTGGTGAGTCTGTAATTCTACCCAGACCACAGTTTTCTCTGGTGTTGTTTTCACTATTTTTTTCTTTCCATTCTTAACTTCTCTAGGATTTATTTATAATTTTCTACTTATTTATTTATGCAGTTATTTTAAGACCTATTTTCCTTTATAGACTATCTTATGTCCTTTTGCTGCCTTTTCTCCCCTGCTTCCTTGCCAGGAATCTTTTTTTCAAATTCTGACTCTCAGCCTCTTACAGTTCTAGTTTCTGCCATGAGAATTCTACCCTGTTCTTCTCAGTCTTCGTTATCTTTTGCTTTTTCCTATCTTTTTCACATATGTATCAAATTGGAAATACCACAAAGCATGTTGATTCCTCATTGGAATCACAATGAAATGCTGTGTGTCTTTGAAAATTCCATCATAATTAAAATTAATTTTATGCAAAGCACGCAATGACGAAATAAGTGCCTTATCATTCCTTTTACCATAATGTTCCTGGAATTTGGAGTGATTGATTAATGTGAGCTACTGATGCCTTTTATGATAAAGAGCACAGACTAACCAAAGAAATATTTAAACTATGTGTAGTGGGCAATAGTACAATTCTGAAATTGTACTTTCTACTAATGTATCAAAATCACTGTATTGTATTGTTCCCCCCACCCCAATCCCAAATTGATTAGTCAATCAGTAGCTAATGAAATAACTTAAAACAAGCAAACCCACAATTAAGAAAAGCTTTTTTTTTTTTTTATTGACAGATCTTGCCTTTCCTATCTTGTTAAGAACTGTCTATGACAGTACTTTGAAGTCACTTAATGTTAGTATGATGTGTATTCCTTGATTTTTCAAGCAATGAAAGGTGTGGAAGAACAAAAGCATGGCCAAATGTTATTAGCCAGGCGCTATTTCTTGTAAAAATTAGTGTCACTGTAATTCCCATCTGTGTTTTCAGACTTTTCCACAACATGACGCTAGCACAGATGGCAATGCAGTGAGATGGTAAATTCCATAGCAAGCTTGTTGCCATTGAAATAGGTGACGATCAGTACAGAAGGGTTGTCCTTATGTGCAAATGCCTCAGTCCACAACAGAAGCTCAAATCTGTGAAATGTTTCCATTCATCTTGAGTCCTTTCTAATGCTGGGTGACCACAATTCTTGCTCAACCTTCAGGGAAACAAACCATGCATGCTAAATCTCTCCTGATTCTTCTGATGTACAAGCACCATAGGCCCAGATTACAAATAATATTTTTAGATGCTTAATTCATATTGATTTAAGTAGGGCTGTATATCCAAGCAACTTTGACATTAGAAACATCCCCTTCTGCTCCTTAGTGCAAGCAAAATGACTAGTGTTGCATATTCTAAGTGAAGTTGTAAAAAAAAACCTTAAATCTCTATTTTTTTTCCTACATCTAATTCTAGAAGCAGGTACAATTCTATGATTTTCTTCCCCTTGTCCTTTTTTGAGGATTCTGTTTGGGCTCAATCACATTGTATACCATAATAATACATTTATTTCCAAAGGATGTGTGATGGGGCCCTGATTTCTTGGAATTGGCTAAACATCAGCCTGCTAATGAGAAACAGTGAATGAAATTCTTGTTTTGATTGTGTGAGCAGCTTTTGCTTTCCCTATTAAACTTTCTTTTTCTTACCTCACAAGTTTTCCCACTTTTATTCTTCAAATTCTCTCCCTCATCCTGCTGCAAGGAAGTGAGTGGCTGGTGGGGCTGAATTTCAACAGGGTTAAACCACAGTAACTGTGTATAAAATTTGTGTATTGTAAAAACTTTTGGAATGTCATAATAATAGTTGGTGATTAATGATTTTGAAATAGTAAGGAAACCTGGAATTTATTTTTTTATTTTTTATTTTTTTAAAAGAAGAAAAGCTTAGGAAAACCCTTATTGCAGAGCACCCAGCACTTTCAAACATGAAGTGAAATGCATTATTTTTTTTATAAGTGTATATTTTTATTGAGTACACTTCAAACTTTTTTTTTGGCATAAATTTCTCATTATGTTCCAAAACACATTGAGTGACTCAACCTGTGTAATGCATTCCTCTTTAAAGTGTCAACTGGCTCAACTTTACAACATTGGGGCATAAAATCAGGAAAGATCTATGGGATGTTTAGGTGAAGTATCACTAATGCTCAGGAAGCAAAGATAATTGCAGATGGTAAAACCACACAACAGTCGAAGGGAAAGTGGCAAATGTTTGGTTTTAGCCTTTAGAAAAAGCTGGAGGGAATTCTAAGTTTGAAATGGAATCTGAAACCATGTAATTGGGTTTTTGTACTGAGTGTTTTTCAGAACTCTAATGATTTTCACTCTTCAGCATTCTGCTTTGTGACAAAAAGAAGTATCCCTCTGTTGTCCTGTGCTCTGACATCAGAGGTAATGCTGTTGTGTATGAAGTCTTGAACATATAATTGATTTTCACTTCAGTTATATATCTGGTGAAACCTTTTAAAGTAATAAATGTATTTTGTTTCGTTTCTATTCTGAATCTTTTACTTGATTAAAAAAAAAGGAAAGAAAAGAATATGGGAATGATAAGGTCAAATACAGTTATTAAATAAAGTAATAAAAAACGATAGTCATACTGAAGTTACAAAAAGCTATACAAATGCAATTTTGTTTCCTATGATTTCTTTGTTTGCATTTTTCTGTAAAATACACATTTATGTATACGATGGCGGTAGTAATCCAGGGAAATAACAGATGAAGGAAAAGGGGGAAAGCAGCAGTAGGCTTAAAGAGATGCCAGTGAACAATAGAAAAACTCTTAACATCTTAAATAAAGATCAGCGTGATAACATTGCTGTTGTCCAGGGAGCTGTATAAACATGGGGTGGAATTGATATGGAAGAAGGTTATATTTGCTCTTGAAGCTGTAGTTCCTGCTGGGGTAGGTGTTGAAAGGTTTTTCTCAACAAACCAAAATGCTTGTTCTGTCTCAGAGAATTCCTGTTTTAGCTTCCAGATGGGTTGGAAAGTGCTTGTAGGCTGGCTGGAATGAGACAGGGATGGTGTTACTCACATGTTCCATGGAAATGGGGCTATGTGTGTTACTGTAAGGTAACTGTAAGGCCTGTTCGAGGTGGTTTCTGTGGTTGCATATGAGGAAAAAACTAAACAGTTATAGTTTGAACAGGAATAAATTCTTCTGTCCGGTGCTGGCAATAACTTTCAAACACCTGTCCACCTTTGCTGTTCAAAGCATTTGTATTTGAAACACAGCAGTAGTTGTTGAGAGGATAAACATTCATGAGCTGAGAAAAGGATATGTTTTGATGCACAAAGTTAGACATGCTTCTTGCAGGGAGAGAAAATTGGACACACTTGGTTGTGATGAGGCTCAGCAAGACTTTCATACACAAAATATTAACTGCCAGATGTGCTTTATCTGTGTTAGATAGAAGAAGCATATAAATGAAGTCAAACACCTGTGTGTGTAAACTGACATTTCAGATAACCTCTTTTTTTCAGACTTGGTATGTTTGTAGCATTTAGATTTGTCACTTACAGAAATTGCATGACACTACTTATGTGTTGTTAAAGAATGACTTAGAGCTATGGACTTTTGATTAATTATGCTACTTGTAAAAGCATCCCAAATCATGAGTCCTGGAAAAAAAATAGGAATTACAGGACAGCTGAAATATGATTTCTGTTTCATGAATTCTGACGGTAGCAGTGACTATGAATCTTTGCTACAATATGTTCATGGATGCTCATCTTCATTAGCAGCAGTACCATTGCTAGACCCAAGCGAATGAACTACTATTTCTCCTTCATAGGAAGGTGCACCATGGATTGTTTTGTGATTAAAGAAAATATGGCATATGTTGGAAAAGTAAAAAGCATCACAGTAATTACTCTTTAAAAGCTGAGCTCCAATTATAGTGAAAATATTTCCTTATTTTCTCTGGATAATTATTTAAGAAGTATTAAAGTTCTAAGCCTGCTGTTCATATAAAAATTTAAGAATTCACAGAAGTTATGATAAAATGAGTAGAGGCAGAGAAGAAAGATGCCACTAGGATGTAGCTTTTGCTATTTTCATTGATATCAGTAGCGTTTGGCAACATTCCAACTGTTCTGAGACTTTACCCGCTTGTGCCAGTATGTTTGTAGACATAAGTGAAATAATTTTTATTCCAGAGACTTCATTCCCAATATTTTCAACAAACTCGATGTTAGAAATCTGGAAAGTTTCTATTGAAATGGATGAATTTTTAGCTCCGTATTTCTAGTAGAAAATGTGACAAACCTTAGTGAATAAGAAATTATCATTTATAAATTGAAACTATTTTAATAAAAAGGTAGAAAGGAAAATGGATACTTATACTAAAATATGCAGCAGGTAATATAAAAGGGATGGATAACTTTTAACTGGAGAGAATTGGCAGGGAAAAAATGAAAACTGCTTCTACAAAACTATATAATAATAAACTTGTACACATTTTCCACAGAACAGATAGTAAGAGTGCAAACGGATTGGCTATTAATAATCTGTCAGACACAGCAGTTATTCTTATTTCTCTTATATGATTTGTCTTTATGTATTGCCTTGACATTAGAGAAAGCAAGTATCTTCAGATTAGTGGCATGATACTTCAGATATTTAAGATAAATTTTCTCTTTTGCAACTACATCATAATAAAGTTTATTTAGGATTTTATTAAATCATGATGAAACATTTTGTCAAATACATCTGATGTGCTGAGTTAGTCAAATACAGAACAGCTCTTATGTCCTATACAAGTAAGAACTTTGAACATAAGACATTAGAACCATCAGACAAAACTGCTCAACAATGCTTATCTTAACAAGGTTCTGAATATAAACTACAGAGAAAATTATGCATCTTCATCAAGTCTCCTGTCAACTTAATGTGTCAGACAAATGTACCTATGAGAAATTATTTTTTTTCCTTCCTTCTGTATTATAGTGAAAAAAAAAATATCCATTATTTACTAAGCTCAAGGTTTTATGATTTCAGGACAATCTAAGCAATATTATTTATTCAGCCATATTTCTTTTAATTAAAAGTCTTAAAATCAAAATATCAGTTCCAGACATTTGTTAAGAGAACATCCAGTTCATGTATCCATGTTTTTATATTAGTGCTATCTTAGATTCAGGAAGTACACAGGAAGACTCTTTGCCCTATAAGTGTATCTGCTGCTTACCTTATCTGCTATGATTCTACAATTATTTTTAAACATGCTGTCATTATTCAAGACCTTAGAAAAATCTTGACCAGTAAGAACAAAAATGCTACCCTGTAGCGATAAAAAGAGAACACCGACAAGAATTTATTTTCTTGACGGAAAATAAATACCATATTTCTTACTACTGGTTATATAAACATTATAAAAACTCACCAAAAAGGTAGTATTCATCATAGTTTGGGTCATGACTGATCAGAGTGTTTCAAAAAGACACTATCAATGAGTTTATTAATATATAATCACAACTGTAATTTAAGAAATCTGTTATTGATGTAGTCATTTTACATATTTTTTTTCTACTGTAGTCATTTTGCAGGACTTCCATTTACAGTAATTTGAATACAGAATGCTATAGAAAAGTAATCTCCACACTTGCACAAACAAGCAATGCCTACAGACTTCTGAATCAATGTACTTTTGGATTTTGTGTTGAAAGATTACTTGAATTACGTCCCAAATAGCCTGAAGTTTTTGACTCGTACATCATGTTAGACTTCTACAGCTGGTAAGACATAAGACTTTGTTAAAACAGTTGGGGTTGAGAACGGGTTTTATATCTCATATTATGTCCACAGCATATGAAATCTTTCTAATTTGTGGTGTGAAAAGGAATTTCAAAAGCTGACAGAAAAACTCTGAGAAACATCAGGTGTGACACTTGCTGCCACTAATTCTACTGCTTCTCCTGATACCTGATAGACATCACTGCTGACTCTGGGTTATACATTTTGAGCAGTTTACTGGTTGGAATAAACAGCTAAGTGATGGAGAAATTAATTTTCTGCATCAAATGTTTGTGGTACTTGGGGAAAAGAGCATATCAGTTCACACTCTGTGGCTTGGGTTTTTCTAATATGCTAATAAAACTGAATTAGTCAGAGTTATCATCTTGCAGCTTCCCGTAATATCTTGCCAACAGCAGGCAGTATTTACTTCATTGGCTTTTGGCAGTAAATATTTCTATTACTACACACTGATCTAACTACTACAGACAGATGATATTTGAAAGCAGAAATCTAGGAGGACATTACATCCATGAAACTTAATGATTATGTGTATGCAAGGTGAATGCTTAAAAGTATTAAACCCAATATTTGTGATCCACTTTCTACAAGCACTCCATCTCATTATTCCATTGGCAAAAATACTTAGCAAATGTTATTTTGGATCTAATGCTATTGATCACCTTGCAAAGTCATTTGTGAATCTGTAAAGGCAGGTATGCCCTTTGAAAATTATTTGATTTTCATCACTTACCCAAACAAAAAAGGAAATACGCTGTGAACATCTGAATATGTCTATCCATTGCTAATAAGATTCTAAATAATCTATACCAGTTTAAAAGAATAAATAGTACTCACTGCATACAAAATATCTATTGATTTCAAAACAAATTGAGATAAAGAATGTTACCTAAAAGACAAACTTAATAAAACTGTACCCTGGTTATAGACAAGCCATTGGAAATTAAGCTTAAAAAATCCATATTGTATCATTTCTTTATTATCGAAAATTGAACATAAAAGGATGATATTGTGATTAGGGCACTGGACCAGAAAATAGGCAATTCTAAGTTTAATTGCTGGTTCTGCCTTGTCTTCTGTGTATGATACAGACAAAATGGCTTCTCAGCTACATAAAATCACAAGTTCGAAGTCTTTCATGAGCATAAGATGCAACCAACTGATTTGAAATATAAATTTTGACTAAGTAATAGCCATAAGTTAAACTTTGATTCTCAATTAAAGTAACTATGCATGAAACAGCATTTCCCTTTTTTGTGTTGTAGCCATCCCCACAGATGGCAAAATAAAAGCTTATTCTGCTTTGGCAACCTATGTGATGATTCAAAAAAAAAAATAAATCTTGCCCATTTTCAATCCTCTTATGTGTAATTTTTGTCTGGATTTGTATTTAAGTTTGGTGTTTGTAATGGAAAGTTTCCAATTTCCCTATCTCTATTTGTACCCCCTCAGAAGTTAGCAGAGGTTGAGTCCAAACTTATAGCTATTTCTACAGATAAAATTACATTGGTACAGATTTTTCTGACATGTCTGTTCAAATCCACTGAGCTCATGTTTTCCTTGTGGTGCCCAGAAAAAATTAATGAATTAAAAAGCATATGTATCTATTAGGTCTTACTCATTATTATTGTGCTTCTACAGTCATTTTATAAAAGCTCAACAACTTGTTTGTAACATGGAAAGCAGGCTAGAATGAATTAAATACTTCACTAAAGAACTGTATGTGAGGTATTTGAAGCAGATGTACTAAAGCTAGATAATACTGTTTCTTCACTTCAGCAGGTTGATTTAAAGGTTATATTTAAAGGAAAATTCTTTAAAAACTTCAATTTTCATTTTTATGCAATAACAAAGAATGAGGATATTGAAATTAATTGCTACCTTGCATGCATGAAATTCATGACTGCTATTAACCATTGGATATTTATTAGATTTGCAAGACAGCAAATAAGAATGTTTTTCAACTTTCACCTTTTGAATGTTCATTTTTCTATGCCACTGCACAGACAAAGTGGGATCTGGATTCCTAAAAAGATGGACATGTTATAAACCGTGGTTTTACCAGTAATAGCTTATTATGCAAGATAAACATAACACAAACCAAAATACTCACAATTAAAACAGAGCATGGGAACTTGAAATTAATAAAACCTGTCCAGAAAGTGTAAATATATGCTCTTCAATGTTATTAGCAATGGTGATTTAGTCGCTGAGGGTAGCAGCCTGTTAGGAGCAATAACAACACTATCAGGTGTCCATTTATCAGATGCCCAGTTCACTGCTCCTGTTGTCTGAGTGTCGGGAAACAGTGATACAGGTAAGGAAATTTTCAAAGAAACTCAGAAGCCAGGATAGACTTGGCTCGTTACCAGAGAAGCAAAATTTAACTCTTTGTCTCCTCTTCTACGAAGTATCTTATGCATAATTTGATATACTTCAGGCAGTTCATGAGTGCTATGAAACAGGTCTTCTTTTTGATACATTATCCTCTGCAATGATCACAGAATCACAGAATCACAGAATCCCAAGGGTTGGAAGGGACCTCGAAAGATCATCTAGTCCAACCCCTGCACAATTCAATCCTATAAAACTATTCTTTCATTACTCTGTTGGTGGTTTTCTTTGTCAGTGTTATTTATAGAAACAAGTTTTGTTCTGCTTTTTATCCTGCATGTATATACAATTGCTTTGTAACTGAAGTACTGACTGGAAGATGATTAAAAGTCTGGATGTAGATAAGCACCTCACAGTTCAGAATCCAAGATGACAAAACTTATTCTGTCTTAATGTCTTTTGAAATGTTAAAATAAATGTTCAAGTTATTTTGGTGTTTAGCTTTGCAATGAGCCATACATGCAGGTTCTTATTCTTGTTCTTCTAAATTTGGGGGACGAATGGAAGAGTGCTTGGATTACCTTCTTAAATTCATGAGTCAGGTGGCTAGGTGAAAGTGAAAGATGGCAATTTCTTTTCAGTATTTGTGGTAATAGATCCATTGATGTACATATCCCATTTTGTGAGTTCCTAATTTCTTGCAACAATGGCATCTTCTTAAATATATTTAGGCAATTGTTATGAAGCCTTCTGCTTTACCAGGTTTTTTATTGCATAATTTCAAAACAACTAAGTGACAAACAAAAAAGTCTTGAGTTAATCCTCCACAGAAATGTCCACAAGGAAATGTAGTCTAATGAAGGCTAAGGTCAAGAATGTAGATACTATCAACAATAAGCAGGACATGCTAAGGATCTAGTTTGTCCAAGGTGGGAAAAGTATCATAGGCTACCGGTGTGGGCAGAGGCTCTGCTACCTTGCAAGTGTGGAACATGCACCATTAGGGTTAAATGCAGATGTAAATTTGGTTATTGCAATGCTGTGGTCAGTCCGGTTTTCACTATGTTTATCATGAAAACTGAACTTTACCTTACAGCTGCTGCCTAACATGTTGGCCTGAATGCCTGAGCAAAACAAAGTGCCTGAGCAGTTTTATGAAGTTCTGTGAAACACTGCTCTGTGAAAAGTAGCTGGAAATAAAACTGTGGTTTATTATAGACATGGATTTAAATCCTGGAAAATCTAGCTACTGTTACCTGTGTCCAGACTATACTCTGTTCTATGCAAGCAGCCCATTTGGGACTCCCAAGCCCCAGGTGATTCATGCTGATTCTGTTGTGAAGTAGACAGGGAAGTTAAAAATGAAGAACAGACCTAGTATTTGTTCACTGACTGATAATTTGCACAGAGGAATAGTGCTGAGATACAAAAGAAAAACGCAATAATCACTCCAAAAAACTTTCCAATAAACTGTTTTGCAAATGATTGGTTTTTTTGTGAGAAGTTACAGAAGTTTAGTGAGGTACATGTATTTTTGGGGACTTTGGTTTGGGTTTTGTAGAGTTTACTTGAGAGAAAAAAGGCTTACCTGTAAATTAACAGATTCAGTGAAAAATAGAAAGTACAAAAGATACTGGAATATGATTAATACACATTTAAAAAAATTTATAATTTTTTCATGATGAGTGATTTCAAATTTTCATAAGCTAAAAAAGACCCCATTGGTTTATGATTTGAGATTTTTTAGGGTTTTTTAAATGACCTAGGAAACAGATTAGATTGTTACAATTGTGCAGACGTAGACTATCTTAGACGATCACAGTTGGAGTTGTTATGTCACACACTGTAATAGGTAATTAGGTAATAAATATTACAAAATAAACTATAATAAAAACATTAATAGCATGGGGCACTAGGAATCGACTTTTGCTGATCATCATAAAATTACATATAAAAAAAAATAAATGCACAGTTTTTCCAGCCACTAAGCACAACCAGTAGGCACTAAGGAAGGATAAGAATGTGAGGGAAATTATGTTACTTGTGGTTGCATTAAATTTTCCTGTGTGTTGCTAGAACAGATATGAGATTTTGAACTTGCCAATGCCACAGCTGAATCTTGAAGGACAGTGTCTATAAATAGTATAAAACTGAAACTTGTGATTTCACAATTTACCTAAAAGTATAGATTTCTCTCTTTCTGAAAGTGTGCCACAAAGCAGCCAATAGTCTCACATAAGAAATAAGGTTTTACTGTTATTACTGTGCTTTTACTCAAACTAACACCTTTGTGTGTTTTATTTTTCATCTGGGTGAGAAAAGTAATTTACTGAAGTTGACCTGTGGAAACATTTTGTTAGCTGTCTTAGAATTATCACCTGATAATCAGCCTTTTGCTTTCTCCTTACATGAAGTAAGAACCTACATATAGCTAATCATCTCATGTTGCAGAAGGCTGACAAAATTGAAGCCTTGTTTAAAAATGAAATAATTTCATTAGAATATGCCTGCAACCACTTTCCAGATGACACGATGCATGATAAGTCACAACTGTGGCATGCAGGAAGAAAATAGCATATGATGGTGGGTAAAGTATAAGGTAATCATCACTGTTAAAATTAAGCATAGTGTTAGTGACCATTTTAAACTTGGCTATGTCTAATGGAAAGTGAAAGAAAGAAATTTGTGTTTAACAAAATTACTTCATTTGCAGATGTATCTGTATTTTAGCTCCCCAGAATTGTGTTCATATGTATTACAGACATACATAATTTTTTCCACACTCTTGACATATCAGAAACAATATTTATTTCCCTCTGAAGACCTTTTTTTTTTTTGATGTAAGGCCAATTTCTTTATTTGCTTAATCTATTCCTGTTCCAGTATGTTTAGCTCATTTCAGTGATTCAGATTGTAGGACCTGTCAGGTAACAAACAATATACATGGCAACTTCTGCCAAATGCAACAATGATTTCAGTCTCATTCTGGAGAGAACCCACCACCTCTGTAAGTGCAGCTCTTGACCTTAACTGTAGACCTTGATCTGTAGATACCAGAGATCAATATTTAAAAGTTAAGGAGAACAAAAATACATTTTCAGATTTGTCAGTGTCTCTTCAAGAATTAGTACGACAATGCAGAAAAGGTTATAGATATTTTCTAGAAGAAACCTATGAACAGTTTATAAGGAGTGTAGCAAACTCTCAGGACATAATTATTCAGAATGAGGAGTATGATGAGGCTGCATAAAACTTAGTAATTTTTGCCTGTACAGATTCTTTGTTAATGTTCTATGGTGAGTAAACAACTTTAGATGCACGATGTGACAAAAATTTTGTCTTTTGAAGGAAAAGAAGACACAGAGAATATGCAACCCTTATATACTTAAACAGATTTTCTTTTTCTTTATTGACCCTAAATAGTCACAGAATATCTGCTTAATAGTGTTAAAAAACAACAAAACTTCTGAAGAATGCTAGAAATTTAAACAGATTGTAATCTGTCGATGTGATTAATTTAGACATGCTAATGTCTATTTTAGTACAACAAATAATACATTTTTCTATGATGCTACAAATAAATATGGCTGCAATTATGCATCATCTTATGAAAGCATCTTCTGATTTGGTTAATATCTCATGAACTTTATTTAATGACATGGTTTTAGGACTTGAGGTTTGCAAGATTTTGATGTAAGTGAGCCCATTGTTCAATTGTTATGTAGCGCTCTTATTGTGTGTGAAACTTATGTTCAGAAAATATATGGAGAGTTCCATTTTCTTTAAGCCTGGATCTTCATTTGCAGCAACTCTGTAAGTGATGATAATTTAATTACTAACGTATTTAAGAGAACTGTTGTCAAAAAAGACTGGTTTAATTGATGGAAAATATTTTTGTCTTCCTTTGAAGGACAATCTCTGTAAATAGCATAAATAAAACAGACATGCTGCAATGTCTTCAGAAGAATTTACAGAACTGTGTTGTTGATTTCTTTATGTGTATGCCTTATGCACATTTAAGAATTACATATGACACTACTTTGGTTTTAGAAATAACCTCAGCATCAGTTAAAATCTAATGATAAATGACTGGGTGAAATTCCTATTAAGGTCAAGGGAAAGCAGTGCTCAGCTTTTCATGCTCAACTCTGAACTGATTTAAAACAAAATTTAAAAATCATGCATCTGATCAGTTTAATTCTTGCTGCTTATATTTTTTCCATATGGTATTAAAGGAAACATTTTTGTCTTGTGTATTTTAAAATTTTAGAACTACTGCTATACACCATTACTCAGAAGAGATCTGCCATATTCTAGTATTTTTATCGTCAGCAATTTTATGCTATTTGTATATCCTGAGGGATATGTGCTACAAGAAATACAATTAGGATATTGGCTTCGCAGACATTTCCTCTCTTGTTTATAATGTTTAAACAACTTCTGTCAATTACTTGTTTTACAGGGCATATTTATCTGTTCAGATTTTCCCTTGAAATTGGTCTTCCCACTGACTTGATGTCTTGGTTACCTGAAGACTGCAAAATGAACTTTTCAAATGGAAATGAGAGCACGTGTGGACTTAGTTTTTGAACTGACTCCACTGAGATGACAGAAAAACTATTCCTTGATTTACTAGATCAGGTTTCCAGGGGCAAATTTGGAAAACAGTTTAGCTCAGACCCCATAGCACAAGCTGTCTGGATGCCCACTGCAGGGTGGCAGTGGGGGCACCACATTTTTGCTTCGAGGGGCAGGTGCTGCCACACAGGTTGCAGTGGTGATCTCTTCTTCTTGGCTGGTTTTCCCTGTCTTGATGCTGCCACCCTTTTCCTGGTGAGTTGACCAAGTTTCTTGTCCAACCTCTAGAGACAAATCAAGTAGCTGTAAATGGAAGTAATTTTCTTAACAGTACACTTTAAAAAATGCTATAAGGAAATCAAAGAGCAGAAATTGAGTGAATGTAGTAAGAAATCATATCTCATTTAACCAAAGTTTTGCTTAAAAGAAACATCTGCATCTTTAAATTATCTCTAAAGCAAATAATTTGTCCCTTTCTTACAGGATATAATGGGGAAGTCCTCACTTAGATTGTAAGAAGCACAGGTTAAAAAGAAACTAAAACTTTCTTTTATTTTTAGAGACTTGGGTATGGTATATGACATCTGAAAATGTCGGACCTTAATTCCAGGCTGCAAAACACTGTAGGCTGGTATTACTGCTTTTCCTGATGGCATTGTGCAGTTTACTCTCAATTCTGAAATGCCAAAGCATTTGTTGAGGCAGACTGTACTTGAAGTTCTGTCTTAATAATAAATCTAAGCTATACACATTATTTAAAGTTTTAGATCAGACAGGGTAAAAGCCCTTCATCATAAATCCAGAAAATATATAAAACGCTACTACTCCAAAATATCTAACAGTGGTAGATTCTTTAAAACATGATATATAAATTAAACCAAGGTGTCCTGGGTTCAGCAGTAGCAGTCATTTTTTTCTCCTTCTTAGTAGCTGGTGCAGTGCTGTGTTTTGACTTTTCGGCCTGGGAACGGTGCTGATAGCACCTATGTTTGTAGTTACTGCTCAAATGTTTACTCTGATCAAGGACTTTCTGAGCCTCATGCTCTGCCAGGGAGGAGGGGAGGCCAGGAGGAAGCAGAGACAGGATACCTGACCCAAGCTAGCCAAAGAGGTATTCCATACCACAGCACTTCATGACTGGGGAGGTAACTGGGAGTTACCTGGAAGGGCATGTTCTCTTTTGGGTTGGGCTCATTTTGGCAGGTGGTATTGTATTCTCTTCCCTTGTTATTTCCCTTATCATTATTATTATTGGTGGTAGCAGTAGTGGTTTGTGTTTTACCTTAGTTACTGGACTGTTGTTATCTCAACCCATGGGAGTTACATTCTTTCGATTCTCCTCCCCATCCCATGGGGTGAGAGAGAGACTGTGGTTGGGTTTTAAACCATGACACAAGGACAGCCTGGGGGTTATTCTTCAGCATTACAACTTGATTTGGTAGCTGAACTCCAGCAGACACTTAAAAATTCAGAATTAAGATCTCTTGCAATTCCTGAAGGATTCACATGTTATCAAAATTTCATGTTGAAATAACTTTTTCATTCATACTCTTCTGTAGCAGAACTGAATTTTGCACTTCTGTCCTTAAGCAAATAAAAACAGAAAAGTATAAGAACGCCAACAGGAAAAAAAAAATTCTCTTCATTTTAAATGAAAACCAGACAACATACAGTAATGAACTAATATAGTACCCAAAATGATCATACTGACTTTCATCTGTACTTGTAATATTCAGTTCAGTGCTTGCCTAAATCCATATTAGTCTCTTTCCTGATCATCTATCAATGTTACTAGTTCCAGTGGAATAAATATTTTTAAATGCTACTATAATATATTGAAGAAAATATTAGGAGGTTATTAGTGGTGTGGTATTTCAGGTTTTGTTTGTGTAACAAAATACATCATAGCCTAGGTAAGTCCCAATAACTGACTGATACAATCAGCTTGCATGATGCCATGACTAAAGATTTGACAGCTGGTGGGCTCATGACAAACACTAAGGGACAGCATTCTCTGTATGCAAACTCTGACCTTTCTTTGGAGACCACCACAAGGGTAGATAATTTACAGTTATCAGATTATAATTTTCCAGGCAGTGGATCTGTTAGCTATTCAGTCTTCATCTGGGAGAAATTAAGGTCCCAGAAGGCTTGCTGATCCTACACACTTTGGATTTTAAACCAAGAAAATTGGCTAAGGCAGCTCCTCTTCTGCTTTCAGTAGCCATATTGCCCTCAAGGCAGGCAAGTGTTTTCTAGACATCAGTGAAGCTGCTGGGATGAGAACCAGACAGCGCAGCTCTGAACAGTTCATTATCCATTTCTATGTCAAAGAACGTGTTGAGATGCTGTAGTCCTCTAGTGCTTTGCAGGGTCTTTGCAGGTCTAAGTGGTTAAGGGTGTAAAGCAGTGATGACTTAAGCCTGCAATGTTTGCAGATCGGATGAGCAGCACAAGCATGAGGCCTCATGAGAGCTCCTGTGCCTGCATTTTCAGACACTAGATGTTCATACACTTCAGCTAAACCCCAGAAAAAAACACTGACTTTGCAAAGCTCGTCTGAATTTAGCACAGGTTCTGAACTATATAAAGTTTCCCCCCTCCCCTCCCCTTATTATTTCTTTTTTTCTCTTTTTACACAGAAATGAATGGAATATTTGATAAAAAGGAGCATCTATATTTGCATACAGGAAATAATTGTTTTATATTGCTAATGTGAAATACCTAATAAGTGAAATGAATTGGTTTCATGATGTTAAATGGTTTTGCTGTGTTTCAGGTTTCCATCTTTATTTGCAATAATGTTCTTATTTGCATTGTATGAACATGTCTAGCTACAGAAAGCATTCTACTGGCCTTCAGCTAACCAGAATTAAATCATCAAAGTATGTAGAAAGTTTCATACTAGTTTAAAGATTGATGATACTTCAACTTCTCATGTTTGTTCTTTGATTCACAGAACAACTTCTCATGCTATTTTACTAGCTATATATGCATCCTGTTTCCTAGAGCTACAACAACAAAAAAAAAAAAATCACTGGGAAATTCTATTTCTGAAATTTTGTACCAGATTTCATTGCCCATGTAACTATTCTTTCCCCATTTTTCTTTAAACATTCCTACATGCTGCAAGGCTGACTTTGTGTTTTCTTCCCCATATGTTCCCCATTTTTAACATGTTCAGATGTTTTAGCCCTCAGGCCTTTACTTTGAAATGCAGTAACTCTAAACTTTGGACTGCCTTTCTTATCTTTACAATCCTTTCTGTCTTCTCTTCTATTGATAGATTTTCACACCATATGAAAGAGGTTTTATTAAGATCTTAATAGTCTTGATCACATCCAGAAGATCAGTAATGATTTTAGAAAAAGTGCTAACAGAAAAATCTTAAAATAAAAAAATACGAAAATAATTAGCTGTAGTCATGCTACCTTGTGAAACAGGATACAACAGGAGAAAAAATAGACTTACATGATACTTAAAGCTTAACTGTGCATATTGAAAAATACAACTACTAAGTAAACTGACTCCTGACTTACCATATGATTCATTTAGAACATCTTCTATTCAGGTTGTTTATTACACAGAGAAATCTTACGGTTCCCATCAAACCCAATTAAGAAGGAAAACCTTAACCTTCTTAACATGAAACTGCAGTTTTAAAGAAGAAAAGGAGTAGGACATCCTCCTACTACTCTGTGAGAAAATAAATTACTTTGTGAGTGTGAATTCTCACCTTTTTCAAGGCCATTCAACTACACCTTCATTACAAAACTGGGAAGGTTTTGGAGAAGACTGGTAAGAACTTACAGTTTGTTTTTGGGTCCTGCACATAAAGGGGGTCAACAAAATTTTATTAGTTCCCATCCTTGCTTCTGTTACTGTATTGCCAGGCAATAAATGCTCTTGTCTTCCCCTTCTCAGGTACGGGGTAAAGTAGCTCTATCTGAAGTATTAGAGATTGATTCAGAGTGGCCTAGTCTGCCTTTTCATTTCTTTTAGTGAGCAGACTTGTCTTTGGTCACTCTAGTTAAACACACTGCTGAGATGGAAGCCACAGAGTGTTGCTGTGCATTGCCTTACTTACTCCAGTTGTTTGGAAACATTTCATTTTTTTGCAGAACATTTTCTCGTTTGTTCTTTCTACAGGTAAAAAGGCTTTCTTCTCTTTCAAAAAGTTCATATCTTTCAACTTCCAATGTTTTGAAACAACCAGTTAAAACAAGATAGATTTTATGTCAAGCATTGTTACAAATATGCAAGTTGTTTTTATTGATGGTAATTATCTGTTTGTAAGTATCATGTAGTGAGGGGCACAGAACAGAACACATTATTTGATGTGCAACTTCACCAGTGCTGATTGCAGGGGGACAATCAGTGCCCTAGTCCTGCTGGCCATACTTCTGACACAAGTCAGAATGCTGTTGGTCCTCTTGGCTGCCTGTACTCAGGACTTGAAATTTTTCTACTTTAAGTCAGTTTTTTTGTTTTGCTTTATTTTAAATATGATATCACACAATGCAAGAGCTGCTAGGCGAATTCTTGTTACAGGGAGACTCAGAATAGAGATCACAAACTCCCTTCTTGTTTTCAGATCTGTTTGCAGCCTGATGTAATCTTATGTAAAATTCACTGAGGACAACTTCATTTTGGAGCTGTGTCTAAAATAATAAATATATATGCGTTTGTATTGGATGGTGTCAATCTGCATCACAGGGAGAGTTAATATTCTATTGCCACTTCCTGACAGTATTTGTCATGGTCTTAATGTAAAACAGTCATAATTGGGAGGTATACTAAAAATCTACTGCGGCTGGGATGGTAGCAAATTTATCCTTAGCAGTGCATCTGTATATTCCATAACAGATACTCAGCTGTCACCTGTATTACAAATCCAAGGGTTAATCATGTAATGATATTAATAATTTTCTCTTTGTAACTCCTTGCCACTTGTTTTACCACTGGGGTTGGTATATTATCCCTGGAAAAGGACACTAAGCCTTTCAACTACCAGTTATTCAAGTGTGTGCTCCTCTAATAGCCTTGGACTGCAGTTATGTTTGTTGTGTATTTTTCCATTTACCTTGTGTTCTGTAATGGATATTTCTTGCATTAAAAATATGCCATAAATAGATTTTTTTTTTTCTGCTAGAAGTCATACCTATATGACTGCAGCTGCATTATTTATGAGGGGGAAAAAACCCAACACATTTAAGAGGCTATGTGAAATTGATACACATCAGTCAAAGAAATGTATTTTGATATGTGCTGTAATGGCTTTATTTTCCACGCCAATTGCACATTAAGGTTCCTAGGAAAGGAATGAGGGGTGTTTTTTCTTCTTTTAGTCTGTGCATTGCTAGACTTTTTATATTTATTCTAATGTCATCTGAATGTTTAACCCATTGCAAATCACAGATATATTATGAGAAGAGTTGGTGCAACACCTTGAAAAGAAAATATACAACATATGAGGCTTATGAGCACATCACACCTGTGATTGGTATATATCTATTTCTCTTTTCACTAATCTGGTTAGGTATGTGGGAAGGACATATTGAAAAAGACCATCAGATGATTCTACAAAACAATTTCTGATGTCTGAAAAAGGATTATTTCACTTTCTTGCAAGGAAAAGCAGGTGAGAGTTTCAAGGGATTCAAACATTCAGTTGAAGGCTTGACGTGCTTAACTCAGTGCCTGCCTTCTGGCATTACTATGGGCATGTCATCCTCTTTGGTCAACTTTACTCTCTGAAAGATGTTAAGATTAGAAGTTATTGTCTTCTGTATTTATATGTGGCTGGGACAAAATGAAGTAATTGTTTTTCAAATACCACCAGTAAACCTTATTTGTAAACTACACTCAACCAATACTTTTCTCTCATGTTTAATTAAAAACTCCAGAGAATGCATCTAGCTGAGAACCTCAAAATAAAGAATCCATGTAATTTTTGAAGGGTCTCTTGCAAAACAGTGTGTGTGTTATGCCACCTCTGAGCCTAATTGTTATTAAAATGGGGGGAAAACCAAATTAATTAATAGATATTTTATTTCATATGAACTTGTTAGGGTTTTAATTAAAATATTTAATCAAGAAAAAATTTAGAATAACAATAGAGTAAATTTTAGAAATCTGTTTTCTGATGTAAATTCTGAATACTTCATCCCCTAACTTTCCTGTTAGTATTTTTTAATGACATTTAAAATCCCTTTTTTCAAAATTACACATTCAGTGCTGTAATTGTTGACAAAATGTTTGCCATTGGCCAAGCAACAGAAAAGAGATGAAGCTATACATTAGCTTATTAGGGAATACAGACATATAAGTAGAGAAACTATTTTGTTAAAAAAAATCCCAACCAAACAAAAACTCCCCCAAAAAAACAAAAGGCTTTTGAATTTCATTGTAAAATGTCTAGTGTTCATGTGTGAGGTTAAAATTAAATATGACTCAGATACTTAAATCATTAATAATATTGATGCTGTTTGAGGAAAGAATCAGCAATAAAGAATTGCCATACAATTGAACAAAATGAACATCTGAAAAAGCCACATAGCTCTAAAGTGTGTGTTATGCCCTGAAATGAAATAACATTTTATTTTCAGAGCATTACTCCCCATCTTTATAGCAAATAAATGAAAATTACTTTTGCAGATCACACTTACTGCATTTCTCTGTCCTGAGGTGAGAATTAGCTATTATTGGTATCACTCTCAAGCCTTGACCAAAAGCACAACAGTAGCACTATAGCTGCTCAGCTGTCTTTGAAGAACTTCATCATCTGTTAAAACTCTGCTTCAATAGCTGTTGCTGTCACAACATTTCCCATTCTTCATCTTACTACATAAAAATTCCTGAATGTAAAGTTTATGCTAAAGTAACAGCTACAAATACAGATACAATAAGCTATAGAATCATTTACATTTTACATTGATGCTAGAAGTGAATAGAACATCCTGTCTGTGGGTGTG
Source organism: Melopsittacus undulatus (assembly GCF_012275295.1). Taxonomy (NCBI): domain Eukaryota; kingdom Metazoa; phylum Chordata; class Aves; order Psittaciformes; family Psittaculidae; genus Melopsittacus; species Melopsittacus undulatus. Next base: position 62,995 of record NW_022994214.1, read on the forward strand.
CAGCAGCAGCCCTCTTGTATTTATTCTGCATTATGCTGTCAAAGTCTCACTTTTTTGAGCAGTGTTGTTGTGATACAAATGAGAGAGGTCTTACAGCACCATATATTTTTTTCTAGGTATTTAAATTGTAGATATTTTTAAGCATCTGCCTACATCAGCTCTCCATTATGCATTTTCTTACCGGAAAAATCACTCCTATATCTGTGAAATTACTGTGAAACTTTTCCAGGACATATTTTCAGGGAATGATAGAGTGTTTGCATAAAAGAAATCATCCTGTTCTCAGTGACCACCCAAGATCCCTTATGATCACAGTAATTGACACATTAGTTGTAATAATTTAATGAACAATTGATGTAACAAGTATGGCAAGCAACTCATTATGAATTTATGAGGGAAGAATAAAAATGTAGAAAAAACTACTGAAACAAAAATTATTGCAAATAAAATACAGTAATGTTTTTACATTATAAAAATATAAAAATGCAGTAATGTTTTCTGGTAATTCAGCAACTGTTAGTTGGGTTACTGCTGCCCCTGGGTAAACTGACATTTTTATATGCACTAATTAGCAAAGAGGTCGAATGAAATTTCAAATAAAATACTTCATTTGCTCTGTTTTGCCTCTGTGGTGGAGCTAATCTCAAATAAACTCTGGAATAACTGGAGAATTAAACCAAAAACACTAGGTGTACCTGTTCTGTCCACCAGGATTGGTTATTATCTGCATCTAATTAACTGAAAAAAAAAAGGAGAAAAATGCATATGTAGATTTTAAAGATTAGTTTTATTTTTTAATGAAATAGCTGTACGGTGAAGTATAAGATGTTGCTATGTGCACATACACACACTTGCTTTTGGATATAATCAAACACTGGAGCGTGTAACAGTGATGCCAAGGCTGCCCTGGTGAATTAACAGTCTTAACATCTCTTCCACTTGGTAGGCATGCCTGCAACACTGTGTGCTTGGGCTGGCAACAGCAGTCAGCTCTTTTGCTAATTAGTGTACATAGAAATACCCAATTACATACGAGCAATAGTGACTTGAATGGAGAATGCTGAAGTACTAGCAGAAATTATAAACTGTATTTCTAAGCCAGCCACAACCGCAATTCTTTTTTTAATCACAGAATTCCTAAGTTAAAGTTTCCAGCTGTTGCAACCATCATTTTATTCCATGAAAAATGGAAGAATAAATGGCTAAATATCTAGCAATAACACCACTCATGCTCTCAGAACCTGTGCCTACAATGCAAGTATTTACAGAATTATAGGATACTCCTTTCTAAATCAGCAAAATTATTCTGTGTTTTGTCTTAATGAAAAGCCAAAAGACTGCATGAATTCCAGTGGTATGTCTCAGTTTCCTGGTTTCTTTAGCCCACTTTCTTCCCAATGAGATGCTGTGCTCGCCTCCACCACAGGAACAATGCAGGTTATACTTTGACTCTTAACACTGAGAATATCTTTTCCATTATTTCAAAGAGAAATAAAATACTCCAATGAAAGTAGTGAAAATTGGCTACATTTTGAGCACTGTACGTACTATATATTACAACAAAGCTCTGTTATTTTGTTTGCCTCCTGAATTATTACATGCACATATGTTATGCTATACATATTCTTTGAAAGAAAGAGGTAATAAGCACCTGTTCCATAAACACATGGCACCAATAATGCAGAAATAAATTGCATTTATCTTGTTTCATTCACCTTCACACTGCTCAATAACCTGCACTTCTTCAGACCCTGTCTATTTTAATTCTGTTTAAATGTATTACGAGCAAGAATGAATCCTTAAATGCTGTGCTGTGCCACATGCACTAGAAAAAAAGACCTTATTGCCCTTGAACTTGTACATTCAACTCCTGTTGCTTTCTTTTCAGATTATTAATGCTTTGTTAAGCATGCAGAAGGAAATCATATGGAACTCATGCCCTTGTTTGGGCTTCCTACTTCCAGAAATATCTAAAAAAGTTTAAAAGTTTTAACTTTGTTATTTGTTGCATCTGAAAGAAGAGATGGTATTTATTTTATATGTTGCATAGAGGGCAAAGTCGTTGCTTCACTGAAGGCTGTGGAGGAATGCCCACTAAAGCCAAAATTTCCTCATAGAATCTTAATGACAACTGCTCTGAATACTTTAAAAATCATTCTTTTATACATTGACCTACATTTTTTTGCCAGATAAAACACAAATCAGTTGTCTTTACAGGGATATGCATTTAATTATGTCTTCCAAGTTGTTGTTGTGGTTGTTTTTGTTTGGGTTGGTTTATTTTCTTAGTTTTAATCAAAATAGTAGTTCCAAATAAATTTTTGACACCTGAGTTGTTGATACTTACTATTTCCCAATTTTACACTCACTAGGCTGTTGTCAGCTTTCAATATATAGAATTGTAATATGGATGGTAAACAGGTAACTTCCCACATGTACTTGTTAATGACAGTGCTAAAATTTATAGGTAAAAATTTAGTGATAATGGTATTTATACATCATCTCACTCTATTAGTAAGTCAACAGAAGAAAAGAAAAAACTCAGCTCAGAACTCTTAATGTGTTACAGTTGGTGTAAGACATATTGAAACAGTGAAATATTTTTTTCATTTGTGGGCCTGTGATGTAATACCTTCTGGGAACATCAAAAACAGAATCTGGTTTTGAACAGAAACAGTATTTGGCTAACTGTAGTGTTACCAGCCCTCACAGTTTGTTTAACAATACTTTCACTTTGCCTGATGTTGCATTTCTTGAATTGTCTGGTAGTTAGACCCCTGGCAGGAACCGTGCTTCTGCTGCCACCAGGCTAAAGCCCCAGTGATTTTGCTGTGGATGTCACTGCAGCAAGTAACAAGCTGTCAGCTCCTAAGTGTCAGCTCCTAAAGTACAGAAGATTGATTAACCATTAAGAGTTTGGGGATTGTATACTTATTTTGAAAAATATGAAAGTTGGCTACTGGAGTATTGTGTCTGGCTATTAATTACTTAATTGCCTTGGAGGCAAGCTCATTTACTGAATCATGAGTTTGCCAGGCCTCTGAGGTGTATTTTCACTTGTACAAGTTATATGGTAAAATGATGCCTCAGGCTATAAAAAGCAACAAGAAAGCATCATTTTAAAGCAGTCTAATCTAGGTTGTGCAATGAGGAGGACTGTGAGGTGGCCAATGATTTTTCCAGTGAAGATTTGATGAAGGTAAGTTTATGGGAAGCACATAAAAACTTCAGCTGTTAATCTTGTCCCTCTGGGCTGTAGCTTTTGTCAGCACTTTGGTTCTTTTAAGTGTCCTCTAGTTGCTGTCTTCTCTGAAAATCAGCAGTATGAAAAAAACTCCCCAAACCCCAAACTTGGTTACTGATTCTTTCAATAAAAAATATTATAAAATAGTTGTGGCAATCAGTGCATGCAGAAAAGATTTTAGGAGGAATATGTTGATAATAGCAGAATCATTGACTTAATGTGTCTTTTTAGAGTAATCTGAAATATGTTGTAAATTGTATTGCAAAATTATATACATGTACGTAAATTGCAGATGTAAGCTCTTCAGATTTTTGTCAATCGCTTATAAACTACCACCTAATAGGACTCATGATAAAAATCTAAAGATTCATATAAGGTAATGCTGTGAATATATTTAATTAAAATCTAAGTGACTTTTACATTAATTGAATCTAATTTAAATTTTTATGCTTTCTTACATGATGCTGGAGAGCTGATTAAAAATGTAAGCATTGGTTTCACACTGAAAGTTATAATAGATAATAAAGTGAGATTATATAAAACATCTATGTTAATTTTCAGGAGTTGCCACTGAAGTTATTTTGGAAGCTAGGAATTATTGTGAAGATAGTTTTGATATCCACAGATGGAAAAGTTGGTGTGTGATAGGAAAGTAAAAATACCTGACAAACCAGTTAAAACAGACAGAAGACATTACGTTCTCATCTGGTGGTGAAAATCAGCTGTAACGTACCCACACAGAAGATCAGAGAAGACATGTTGTTTTCAAAAGTACATATTAATGTAACTGTTGTGCTTCTCTAAGGTATCATAGAAAAACTTTCGTGGTCTTGACACTAATTACTCAGTCCTCTGATCCTTGGAGGTAAGTATGTACATTTATTGAGGTGAAATGAAAGAGTGTAAGACAAATTGCCTGTGTCAGGCTGAATGCACATGTAACACATACAAAATTGCTTTTGGTAGTCATAGGTGAAATTAAATCTTCTGGAGAGGGGAATGATTTGTGGATGGTACGCACTCACTTCACAACTCCCTTATTATCACTTTGCCTTTATGGAGAGGGAACTGAGCAAGCTTTATGGTAAGTTGTGCACATGTTTTCATATGGGGGTTTGAGGACAAAGAAAGAAGAAAGGATCAGCTCCTTCTGTCTCAGTCCAAGCAAAAAGAAAGATGTAGTTACTCTGACACTAAGAGCAGTTCTGAAGAAAAAGGGGAAGAATACACAGTTACCTAAGCTGAAAGCTTTCCTAGAACATAGTGTGGAATGGGTGAGAAATAAGGGCTTTCTGAGAGTAAGCACAATTTAACTATGTGTACACGGCACTTAGTAGGCATGTTTGGGATTTTTCTTAGTAGTGAGCTGTGAAACTAGGTGAGCTCTTGCTCATCTGAGCAGATGGGACCCCACTATTCAGACGACTGCAAGTGCCAGCAATATTCAATGGCCATACAGATATTTTAAACCCTCATTGCAGTTTTAAATTAATAGATGATGTACATAAGGCTAGTATTATATACAAACATACAAGTGATAACTTGAACAGAAAGTGGAGATAAGAGCTTTATGACTCCATGCTTAAATCAGACTATTGAAAATCATGTTCTATAAAAGAATGTTTAGTTCTTACAATAAAGCATAAGTCTTGAAAACTGATAAACAGTTTTCTTATTGAAGAATGTAATTAACATTTTGAAAAATTATCTGTTACCTAAACGTCTTACATTTTTAACTTGAAACTCAAGTCAGCTTTTCATTGCTCATGGAGTGGGTTACTATAAAATCTTTTATTCGATAAACCAGCTTCAAATCAGAGCATCTCACACCTAAAAGAAAAGACAGCAAATTATCAAAGGTAACTTACTTACCTTTGGTTTAAAATTTTCTTTTGTTAACTCTCATCTGTTCATGCAAAAGCAAAGTATTGGCTGTGAACTTAGCTATCTTTATAACGGTACCTAGATAAGATACTGGATCTTGATTGCCTAGACAATAATTACTTCTCACCTGAAAATGCATAATTACAAAGTTAAATTAAATTCCTTACTGTAGGGTTAGGTTGTGAAAATCTAACTAAAAATAAACCCTGTTTCTGCTTGTAAAGACAGGAGAGGTTAGTCAATCCAAAAGTAGTCTACTTATATCTACAAATTTACGGAGAAGACATGCTTTCTTTTACATGAAAATAAGGTTTTCGAAGCAAAATGCAGAGTTATTCATAACAGCAGCAATTTTTCTCTCAAATATTTGACAGCCAGAAGCTTGCATGAACACTATAAAAAGCTGTTTTCCAACATGTAGACATTGAAATAGACAGAGGAGATGCTTTCTTTTGCTAGAATTTTATTGATGGTCTGTTTTCTGATGGTATTTGTGTTGCAGACTGTCCTAAGGAAATTGCATGGAAGTGGTGTCACATTTCAGAATTGGGAACATGTTTATACAATCAGTGTATCTGGGAACAAAAAATGTTTTGAGATATTTTTATGTGCAAGCAATTGTTGCTTTCAGTTATATAGGATGTTTCTGCGGTTACTGTGCAGTAATACATTATGCTGGGCATGTAAAGTAATGCAGTGTGACTGATACAAGCCGATGTTACACTTCACAGCACAATGCTTCATAATGTGTTATGTCAATGAAAGCATTAAAAAAAAAAGTAATTCTCCAGAAAGAACTAATACAAGAATCCAAGAATAACCTTCCTTCTCCTCCTCACATCTCCCTCAAAAAACAAAGACCACCGAGAGCAGAAAGTAATTGGTATTTGACACACAAAAATAACTTTAGGAGGATCCATAGCAGTAGGTCATTGCATAATATACTTAGAGCTGATTTAAGAAAAGGAAATATTTTTTATCTTAAAAATATGATTTTTCTTTTTACAGAGTGAAAATCACTTCACAGTTGTGATCTTTACCGTCTTTCAAAGCTATGTACTTCAGAGGGGTAAGAGTAGAGTATTTTAATGTATAGCATTGTCTTCTTGTAAGGCAATATGCTTCTTCAGTTCTGTCATGGTTTAAACCCTGTCAGCAAGTCAGCCACGCAGTCCACTCCCCCCATCCCTTTCTTTCCCCTGCTCCCAGAGGGTTGGGGAGGAGAATTGAAAGAATGTAACTGCCACAGGTTGAGATAAGGACAGTCCAGTAACTAAGGTGTAACACAAATCACTACTGCTACCACAAATAATAATAACAATAAGGGAAATAACAAGGGAAGAGAATACAATACCACCAGCTGACTGATATCTAGCCTGATCCAGGAGTGATCTAGCTCTTCCAGGTAACTGCCCCCAGTTTACATCCTGGGCATGACATGCTGTGGTATGGAAAATCTCTTTGGTTAGTTTGGGTCAGGTGTCCTGTCTCTGCTTCCTCCTGGCTTCCCCTCCTCCCTGGCAGAGCATGAGACTCAGAAAGCCCTTGGTCAGATTGAACATTTGAGCAGTAACTAAAAACATCAGTGTTATCTGCCCTGCTCCCAGGCTGAAAGTCAAAAGCACAGCACTGCACCAGCTACTACGAAGAAAAAATATGACTGCTAGTGCTGAATGCAGGACAAGTTCCAAACAGAAATATGAGGTTTACTGAACTTTTGTAGATTCCAGTTCATTGTACATTCCTTTTCTTCTTTTTATTTTCAACTTTTATGTCTATTTTTAAAGCTATATTTGATCTTAAACCTAAACTTTTCTTGAAGATCACATGAATATATAGAAACAAGTGTATTTTCATCATGTTATTGTAGTCTTTTTGGGAATTCTTTTGTGGTGAGGTCTCCTACAATTTTCTCCATCATCTTCTCAAACTCAAAATTCTCAAACTAATACAATTTAGTCTGAATCCTGATGTTATTGATACTAGGTGAGCTTTTAGGCACCATTTGCTGCTGGTAATTTTCTCCCCTGAAAGTTGCTCAGAGTCTTGTACCCTGTGGACAGTGAGAAAGGGAGAATTTCCTGTAGTTGGTGAAGTACACACAAAAATTAATGGATACTTTGGGCTGCTCTGTAGTGGCACATTCCACGTTTTTGTGTGCATCTTCTCAGTACCTATTGTCTTCACATATGTTAAATTGGTTGGATGGTATCTAGGCCTGGAAATTCATAATAATGTGTTTAATGATTTCATTATTTTATTCTCCAAAAGATTGCTTGTCTTTAGATCAGTTTGACAGTAATAAAAGCATTTAACCAGGCTGCCTCTTTATCAGTGAATCTCAACTATCCAAAGATTATTCATTCAACGCTGGTGATCTTCCAGGACAAATTGCTTTTAATCTCAACTTCCATAAAATATTTCTCACCCCCTTATGGTTGCAGGTGTGAACTTCATATGAGAGCTAAACAGTTGAAGAATGGGGAGCACCTTCTTATTTTTACCATGCATAAAGAGCTCCAACCTCATTATACTCTTATTTAAGTAAAGTAAGAGAGTAAAATAAGATGACAATCTGTATCAGCAATTCTTGATAATATGGTCTTCTATTGAATCATCTGTAGCTGGTATGTACCTGGTTACAACAGCTTAAATTTCACACATGATCATTAAACTACTCAGATTTTGAAACACAGTAGGCCTGCTAAAGCCAACCTGATGTTAAGAGAGAAGATTCTTCTGAGTTTTACAACTGAATCATTATAATGCCTGCAGTGAAACCTACAATCTCTTTTGCCATCACAAGAAGGAGGAAATAGGACACACAAATATAACTTTTTTACATGCTGCAAACCCCACTTTTGGTGTTAGAGAGACAATACACTTACAGCCCACTTTCCCATCCCATTGGTGGAATAACCCTTCACACCCTACTCAGGCTTGTAGAATGTATAACTGTTTTTAAGGACAGAGGGTTCCCTTTCCTTTTCTGGCTCCAGGATGATGGGCAAAAGGAACGAGTAGAGGCTTTTTCATGTTTCAAAGCTATGAACACTTGTAAGATAAAAATGACAATAACAGAACAATTTAAAGATATGAATAAAGATATAAACAATTTTATAAAGGAGAAGTCATATATGCAAATAAGTTGATAATGGAGGATCAGGTCACTATTCTTGGAAAGCAGCTGTGTCCTGTGTTAGGGAGCTGGGGCACTCAATGATAGCTTTCATGATGTGACCAAACACCAACTGAAAATCTCTGAGGTTCTTTTTTCTACTATTCACAAGGGTTTTCCAGATTTGGAAAAACACATTCGGAAAAACACATTCCACAACTTATTGATTGTTCATAATCACTGCTTGTTTGGCTAATATGAAATGAACTTTAGTCTCCTACATTGTTTTCAACAAGGGGGGAGCTCCCAACATAAAACAAAATCAGAATGATTTAATGGCAGTAGCTCCTAAGTTTGTAGAAACCCAGGTACTAAAGTAATTCCGATATCTTCTGTAATATATATGTCATCATTAGTATAATCTGTTGTTTTTGTGGACATGATCCAATTTCAGCTTCTTCATGCAATTAAGGATTGAATTATCACATTTACACTCTATTCTATAGGTATTTTCTTCCAATCTGAAAGGAGAAACTTAAGTATAACTAAGTCTGTCATTTCTGAAATGAAAAGGTCACTTCATTTCCTCAGAATGGAACTGGATTTTCCTTTCTAATACCTAAATCATCGCTTTTAATTATCAGTAGGAAAGAAATAATAGTTTTCCTTAATGTATAAGCTTATTTTAGTGTGTTTACATGTGCCTGTTTTTTTGTTATTGTTTTTTCCCAGAAAAACGCCAGTCTTAAGAGTATCACATTATTACTGGAAACAATTTTATAAGACAAATATCAGAGACAAAAAGTATATCACATCAAGAAAACACAATCTAATAGATAAGCTCAGGTGTTTAAAAACATTAATAGAGATTTTCAATATTATTCAAACTTCCATCTCTGAAAAAAGAGTAGGGAATTTTCTGTTAGATAAAGAAACTGCAGTAGTTCTAGCAGATATTAATTGGTTGAGAGGCTGAAATATGAATTATATAGTGAGAAAAATTGTACAGGTGAGTCCTAAATGAATCACATCAGTAACTCCATGAAGTGGTCTCTCTTTGTGTGCTATTTACACATAAAGGCTTTGTCCCCTGCTGGGAGGCACTACCCAGAGATTATGCTGACTGCTCAGAAAGGATATAATGAAGACAAATTTCATGTGTCTAAAATTTAATGCAAGTTCTTTACTTTAGCACCAGGTCCCCTAACCTCTGTCACTGCTGCTGCCAGCACCCTGCAGGAACTTCTGTTCCTGTCACTTCCTTTGCAAAGAAAAGAAACTCTTTTCTTGTTGTCACTTGTTTTACTTGGAGAGAGTAAAGAGAGAGCCAGCCTGTGCTGCTGAGCCACAGGTAATGGAGAGTCCTGCTGCGTCTGGCAGGGCCTTGCCGCCTTCACTCTCTGCATAGCTGCTCTGGATGCTGGGATTCTCCAGTGGGAGAGAGCTGACTTCCACTTTTCTCTGCATGCTTGCTTCTGCTCTTTGCTTCTAAACTTACACTGAAAATACTCTTTTTTATTTCTGCCAAGATAATTTAAATAGTCAACACTGGACTTGCACTTTGCAGCATGGTATATTCTGCTACAGCAATAAGCCATTCAGGTTAATTTGATTATGGAAAAATAAAGGTCAGTTTCAGATCTTCTTAGTGTCAGTCTTTCTCTTTCCTTCTTTTCCTACTTCCTGCAGCAGTAAAAGATGATACAGATATAAAAATGATGATTATTTTCTTTAGACTTGTAATACCCATACACCACAACATTTTGCTAATTCCACTAACTTGGTGTCTTTAAGCAAAAAAAAAAAAAAAAAGAAAACTGTGAAAACTTGAACCTTACAGTGTATTTTTACATTTGAATAATAACAGTAATAATTTGCCATTATTGTGGTGCTGTTGATGTTTAGAAGGACTGCACAGAGATTATGCTGTGGGATCAATGTTTTATCCTTTTTCTGTCTATGCTGTAAACATCTATATATATATATGTTAACCTTTTTCATCAGTGAAGAGACAACAGGCAGTTTCAGAGCTGTTTATTACTTTAGCTATGGGCTTTAGATTTGATGGCTCAATACTTCTCTCTAGGAATCAAGAGAGCACAGATAAGAGTCCTCAACACAGGTTTGACATCTAAATCTGATCTCAGAGAGGTCCAAACCAGGAAGTACTGTGAACATGTAGACATAAAAAATAGGTGCCAGTGCACAGCCTCTGTTTTCTATGAAAAGGACCTCAGCTAAGATCCTAAATAGCTGTTACAAGTAGATGCTGAATTAAACTGGAATTAACTTGTGTTCACTGGAAAAAAAAAACAAAAACAAAAAACCAACCAGTTCTTTATCCACCATTTCAAAAGATGAGAGGAAAAAATAACAAGAAATAAGTGCTGTCCCTTTTGTTCGACTACATGCACTGATGGGTTTAAAATATTACCTATGTATTATACTGTGATTCAGAAAAGGCAAGGGAAAGTTAAACATTAGTTTAATCTTTTGGTGTGGGCCATCTAACCCACTGTTGCTGTGTGCCAGCCATTGTGCCTGGATCTTATGCACTATGTGAACATGGTGGGCTGTTGGGAACAGACACACGCTGTGTTACAAGTGGCAGCTGTAATAGTTACATGCTGTAGTACAGAATGGTTCTTCGTCAGGCGAGTGCTTTCATACTGAACATTTCACAGGAAATGTGATTATTACTGGAAGGTACCATTAAAACCAACATGAAAACTGACTAAAGGTTACAGCTTTTGGCATTAGAAATCTTTTACAGTTATCATGTAGTCCTCCTGGGGTGAGGGTGATGGAAGTAAGGAGCAAGTGTTGTAACATGAGATCTGACATCACCTGATTTATTCATGTGCTTCAACAGTGGGTTATGTTACCTACTTGATTTGTACTTGATTTGTTTAAAAAGGAAATTATTATAACTGAATTTTAGCCACAGCCATAAAAAAGAGGGATTCAGCTTGGAATGTTCTTGATGAACAGCTCACCAGTATTTGAGTTCTTGTGAATTTGTTTTGTTTCATTTGCATATGGATGAACATAATAAAACATAGTGATGTGAAAATAACTGAAGACCTCTATTTTCTTTTCCCTGAAAACAGGGAGAAGAGGAAATTTCTGTTGAAGAGAGACGGACTATATGGAAGGAAGTTTAAGACATCACTATAGTCTTCTTGGAGCTGGAACAGGCACCAGGAAGCTGCTTTATCATAGAATCATAGAATAGGTACAGTTGGAAAGGACCTTAAGATCATCTAGATCCAATCCCCCTGCCATGGGCAGGGACACCTCACACTAAACCATATCACCCAAGGGTCTGTCCAACCTGGCCTTGAACACCGCCAGGGCTGGATCATTCACAGCTTCCCTGGGCAACCCATTCCAGTACCTTACCACCCCTACATTAAATAACTTCTTCCTTGTATCCAATCTAAACTTCCCCTGTTTAAGTTTGAACCCATTACCCTTATCCTGTCATGACAGTCCCTAATGAGAAGTCCCTCACCAGCATCCCTGTAGTCCCACTTCGGATACTGGAAGGCTGCTACGAGGTCTCCATGCAACCTTCTCTTCTCCAGGCTGAACAGCCCCAACTTTCTCAGCCTGTCTTCATATGGGAGGTGCTCCAGTCCCCTGATCATCCTCGTGGCCCTCCTCTGGACTTGTTCCAACAGTTCCATGTCCTTTTTGTGTTGAGGACACCAGAACTGTACACAATACTCCAAGTGAGGTCTCACGAGAGCAGAGTAAAGGGGCAGGATCACCTCCTTTGACCTGCTGGTCATGCTTCTTTTGATGCAGCCCAGAATACGGTTGGCTTTCTGGGCTGTGAGTGCACACTGAAGCCGGCTCATGTTGTTTTTCTCAGCCAGCATCCCCAAGTCCTTCTCCACAGGGCTGCTCTGAAACTTTTCTTTGCTCAACCTGTAGCTGTGCCTGGGATTGCTGTGACCCAGGTCTAGGACCTTGCACTTGGCATGGTTAAACTTCATGAGGTTGGCATCATCCCACCTCACAAGTGTGTCAAGGTCCATCTGGATGGCATTCCTTCCCTCCAGCGTATCAACCGAACCACACAGCATATCAACCGAACCACACAGCTTGGTGTCAGCAAACTTGCTGAGGGTGCACTGAATCCCACTGTCCATGTCACTGACAAAAATGTTGAACAAGACTGGTCTCAATAACTGATCCCTGAGGAACACCACTCTTTACTGATCTCCATCTGGACATTGAGGCACTGACCACAACTCTTTGCGTGCGGCCATCCAGCCAGTTCTTTATCCACCGAGTGGTCCACCTAGCAAATTGATGTCTCTCCAATTTAGAGACAAGGATGTTGTGTGGGACAGTGTCAAACGCTTTGCCCAAGTTCAGGTAGATGATGTCAGCTGCTCTACCCCGTCCATCAGTTCCATTGCCCCATCATAGAAGGTCACCAAATTGGTCAGGCAGGATTTCCCCTTAGTGAAGCCAAGCTGGTTGTCACCAAGCACCTTGTTGTTTTCCATGTGCCTTAGCATGCCTTCCAGGAGAATCTGCTCCAAGATTTTGCCAGGCACAGAGGTGACACTGACTGGTCTGTAATTCCCTGGGTCATCATTATTTTTAATCATCATAGATTATTTTTATATTTAAGAAGATAAAATATTTATGATGACTATAACCTCCAGTGACTTAAGGTTTTATTTCTGGGATACTGCAGGGAGACTAGAAAGCTAGGTCTCCCGTATCTTGAAAACTGAGGGTACTTTCCTATTCTTAGGTCATTGAAGTAAAAATGACTTATCTGTATATCCAGGCATATTTTAGAGGCATTATTTTTTTCTCCACATTCAGCTAGTCTGTAGTTTTATTAGAATTCTTTCTTTTTCTGTGCCTAAGATTTAATTTCAAAATGTTGAATTGTTTTGCTAGGGCATGACCCTGTACTGGCAGTAGGACACACTGAAATGAAGTGGAATTTGCTCAAGATCAAAAGACCTATGTTTCTTAAGGAAATTATCCCTAGTTTTTAAAAAATGGAGCACTTAAATTTTTTCTTTTTTAAAGTATATCAAAAGGAACAGATGCAAAAAAAACTGTTGGTGGAGAGGAACAGAGACTAATAATATTAATTTTCTGCCAGTAATGTAGTCTTTAATAATTTACTTAAGTAATGGAATGAATGGAAATAAAGCCAATGGAAAACTAAGGTTGTGATTTTGTCTGGAGGACTTCAAGAAAGTATTTTTTGAAAGCTCTGTCAGTAATGAAGTTAAATGATATAAAGTCTATCTAACTGTGACTATGTGTGATGCTTAAATCTGAATAGTAATGTCTACAAAGAGAGTCCTAACAACTCACCCCAGCTACCACCACCTCCTGGCATCTTCCCATCTCAGAGCTTTTCTCTCATCTTTGTTGAAAGCAACCATAAGAGAGGTCTTCTGGTTGGCAAAATTATTGTAAAGCATGAAAGAAGACAACTGGTGAAAGCTGAAATCGTGTAACCAAGGCTCAGGAAATTACCTCAGGCTAGGTAACGGCAGCAGTGGACCATAAAGCCTCAAGTGTGTTCTTACAGGAAGGTCAAGGAGCTAACCTGGTCTCGAAAGAAAGATTAAAAGTATCTGTGATGGGGAGAACAGAAAAATGTTTTCTAAGGTATAGAATTTAGACTGTTGCCATCTGTTTGCAACTTAGTCACAAAAATATGCTGAAAGAATTTAGTAATTTGATTTTAAAATCAATATATGTTATCATTTGAATGTATTCCTATAGGACCTCATGGGGAGCTAGAATCTGGAACTTGCAGCACATACAGCAACACTTCAGAAAGGACTCTTGTACTTAGCAAGAGGAAGTGGAGAGCTTATGGTACAGGGGAGGGGAGACAGATGTCTCCTGCACTTTGCAGTCAGTCTTCACTCCTGCTTTGCCAGTTCCAGAATTAGTTCTGGCAGAGACACAGGGACAGAGTGCAATCTGTCCTGAGCCTCTTCATGCAGTTATACTAAGAACACCCTTCCTGTCTTACAGTAGCCCATAGCTACTCCAGACCTCTTGTTAGTCTTGCAACATCTTTGTACAATACTTTTCTGGAAGAAAGAAGCACAAAATGCAACTTCCTCACCTGGCCTCCAGATTTTCTTATTTTAATTCTAAGTGCTCCACAAGTGTAATGACCCTCTCACAGGAGGATCAATTATATGAATACTCTGTATTTTATCCTCTTCATCTTGATGATGTAACTGAAATGCATCTTAATAACAATGCTAGCTTTATTTAGACCAGATAAGGTGTTGGATCAGACCATTTTGGTATAGCCCTGTGCTTGTGTTCAAATGTTTTACTGTTAACAATACCCTCAAATAAAATCCAAGATAGAAGTAAGGAAGTGGATATTTTTTATGCCTGACAACTCTAGCATCCTGTTGCACAACAACTGTTGAATTAATATGTATTCTTCATTATGCTATGTCTCTACTATGTAAAATCAACAGAAAGATATACAACAGAACAACTGAATTTCTTGATGAACTATATTGAGCAGACTCAAAGTCTCTAACATTTTATTTAGAAAAACAAAACAAAAATAACAAAACCAGGGTTTTTAGAGCACCTGGTAGATAAGAGTCCATTATAGCTTAAAAAAATATTTTCCTCCTATTACTCTGGGTGTTTTACTTATGCCTCTGAGTAAAACACTCTACAGTTAAAAAAAACTAGGCTTCAAATATCTGCAGCCTCTCATCAATGTGCTGCTCTGCTATCTCCAGAAACAGCAATGAAATGCTTTCCATTCTGCATTGTTAGCACATACCACAGTTGTTGGTTAGGAAAGAAATAAAGTGAATTAAAAAAATTGTCAGTATTAGTCTTGTGGCAATGAAAGTACAGAAGCTGTCAGACTTTCATTCTAACAAAAGTTGAGAAATAAGTGTGTTGTTGTTGTGAAAATAATCTTAATATCATGTCAATTCCATAATCGAGTCTTATTTAACAGATCTTTTACTGAAATTTGCATAGTGATGTTGAGGTTGCTTGCAGGTTTTTCTACAGCATATGTTAGTGTAGGTTTTTTAGGTCAGCAATTACCATACACACAGATGAATTCAGAAGAAAAGATTATTCCTATTTCTTTTTATTTTGCTGATGTTAAATCAAAGTGTAAAATGAAAAAGTGCCCCTCTTCTAAAAGTTAGTCTCACTGTTTCACTGTTTCCATCATAATAAGTTCTATAAAACTTCTAGAATCATTCATCAGAAGGCCTTTACTTAACTAATTCTTCACCATCCCCAAATTTGCAAATTTTGTAAGCCTAGCATGTCAGTCACAAATATGTCTGTTAGAGTCTTGACAGACTTAATGCCTGTACAGTTTGCAGATTCTTACTTTGGTATCCAATTTTTACCTCAGTCCTCTGGATTTGTAACCTTTCCTGTATAAACCAATAAAATAGGATAAAACCAGGTCAATAGATGGATGAAAGATCTGCTATCTCACAGGATGGTCTAGTAGCAACAGATAAACTTTTATTCCTCATTTAGCTCTGAATCATAGTCACTGAATCATTGTCATTTCAGAATTTCTCTCTTTTGCTAAAATATTCAACATAAAGATCCAGCTTCTTTGCTGCTAGAAAAAAAAAGAATTTAGGCATAGACATATCAGTGTCAGTTCAGGCTTCGTATTAAATTCTGTTCTCCTAAACCTTTGTTTGTTTGTTGTTAACTGAGTAGAGTAATTTTACATCCTGGAAAAAGAAGCCATCTCATTTCACTGCCACTGACCCCTGAATCCTAAATTCCTTTACAGATAAAAGAGCAGTTATTAATTTTGAAAATCAGGATTATCTGAAAGTGAGATAACTCTCTTTAAATGTATTACTGTATGCAGACCTCAAAGCACTTCATGCTGTAGGACAGAATCATTATCCACACTTTATAAATAGGAACAAAGCAGAAAGCATTGCAAGCTTGAGATCACCAAGGAGAAATGCCGGAAAAGGAGGTATGCCTTTGAAGTCTGTCTGATGACTATACATAAGTGAAACGTTTTTTGCTGGAGTAAGAGATTCTGTTTACTGATCATTCAGTGAGTTGTTCAACCCCTAAAACATTGGAGAAAGATGTGGAACACTGTAAATAAATGAAACTAAACTGCAAGGATTGTAAACAAAAGTTAGAATATAGCAAAAACACTAGAACGAGCAGGTGTTAGTTTAAAATGTGGTTGCAGAGGTGTAAAATGCAGGCAAATTATAATAAACTGACGAATAATCCCAATTACTTATTTTGAGCTGATGAAGTTACTGTCATCTTCAGGCTAGCCTAAGTTAGTGTCCATTGCTCATAATTACAGACTTAGCAAATAGACACATATAATCAAGAATTGCAGCTATTGTAGCTATTTAAGATACTGTTTTACAGAACACGTGTATTTATATTTAGGATTTATTAGTATTATTAGGTTATGAAAGACGTGCTACATGATTTTTATCATTGTTTGTAGACTGGAAGGCCTAAAATATGATAATGTATTGAATATCAAGGATATAGTCTGGTCATTTTTGTCTAAAATATTTCGTTACATTAGAAGAACATAGGGTTAGGTCAAGGGGAATCACCTAATAAACAAACAAAACCCCCCTCATTCTTAGTAGGAATTATTTTTAATAAGCAGGAAATATTCTCCCATAAGAAATACCTATTAAAATATTTAATTGCCTAGATGCTACAGCATATATACAGATTTCATTTGAAGGTTTTATCCTTGCACCAGGTTGTAAATCTGTCCTCTTGCTGGTAAACAAGAAACATCAAATCATAGAATGGTTAGGGTTGTAAAAGACCTGAAGATCATCTACTTCCAACCCCCTTGCCATGGGCAGGGATCCCTCACACTAGACCATGTCACCCAAGGCTCTCTCCAACCTGGTCATGAGCACTGCCAGGTTTGAAACTTTGACAACTTCTTTGGGCAACATGTTCCATTGCCTCACCACCCTTACAGTAAAGAACTTCTTCCTTATATGTGACCTGAAAATCCCCAGATTGTTGGGCTGACATGACTATTTCATTTTGTTCTGTTTTGTAAATCCAAAGAGCATGACAAAATATTTCAGCACATAGTGTCCATTGGAACACATTAAGTCCATATAATAGTCAATCAAACCAAGTTTTTTAAGATTCTGTTTAAAATTATTCTGTGACACATTGTTCAACCTGTGACAGTGTCAGCTGTGCTTTAAAAATCAGTTCATTATTAAAACCTAAATTTAAAAAGCTGAAAAATAACAAATTGTTTGAGGGAAATAAGATAGAGTTGCTTTTAATTGCTAATTTATGCTTCTTATGATACTTTTGGAAAACATGTTTTAGAAGTAGCTTTAAGTATATTTCTATTAAACAGAAATGAAAACATGATGTATTCTGAGTGAAGTCAAAGAGAGCAGTGACTTTTAATGATGGGTTTTAAAGGAGGGTAGACAAGTTTTCAAACAGAGTTTCTGCATACATAAGTAGTTCTAACAGTTGAAAGCAAAGCATTTAAATCCTTTTGACATTCTTAATTGGATGTTCCCTCGCTCTCTTACCTGTCTTGTTATTTGCCTTTATTTCTTTCTGAGTTTTTTAGAATATTAAAAATATTCATAACCTTGCAGAAATAATGTACTTAGATATTTTTAATATATATGAGGTCAAATTGCATGTATAGCTCAGAACTATTAACGTCAGTGGAATTATACTGGTAATATTTTACCCCCCATGATTATCAGTCAAGGCAGATAAACAGATGGGTACTCTTCTTTAAAATCTTATTTTTGCCAGAGGTTAGATATGTGAAGAATCAAACTGAGAGTAACAGAGGTTTTGGTACAGAGCAAGTGTAGCAAGAGCTCTGCAATAATGTCTATGTATGTTTAGATTTGTGTGTGTGTATGTATATGTGTGCCAGTGCATATCAAGAACGTTTTTGGCCAAAATTTTTATCCCAGAATCTAAACTCTAGGGAAGCTGTTTCACATTATATGAACCTTCAGTATTTCTTGGCTGAAGTTTTTATATTGAGTTTGTTGGTATGTTGTATGGGACATGCTCACAGTACAGTAATATAAAACCACTAAGCAGCTATCACAGAGCTTTCAATCACAAAAACCTTGCATGTGGGGGAGGAAGGGAGGTGTAGTCTACTGTGCTAAAAAAAAAAATTATTTGGGGAAAATAAAACCACCCACAGAATTATGCTAGTGTATATGTCTGTGATTTATTCTTGGTCTTAAAATAGTAAATACTGTTTGTAAATGTAGTCCTCCCAAAAAAATATATGGTAGAATAGAAAGCAGCATAGAGAAGAACAAGAAGAGTGTTCAAAGCCAGGGAATAGCTTTCATGCACAAAGCAACAAATAAGCTAGGAGTTTTTCTGAAGAACTAGCAGTAGATATGAAAGTGGCCTATGAAATCATGGCTGTAATACAGAAAGAACATACATACGATCAGTTATTGTCTCTTCCAACAAAAAACCAAAAGAGTATCAAGTTAAGGTAGAAGACAGCAGGTCTAACACCAGTACAAGGACTTTGGGGCCTTCATACAGAATGCTGCAGATGCTAGATGTTTATATGAGTTTACCTTGGTACTGGACAAGAAAATACATTAATGACAGAAACCCATGACATGAGCAATTGTAGCCTGTGTTCAGCTTTGCTGGAGTACTTGGTTTCAGATCCTTAAAAATATTTAACCTATGACATTTATGAATTTTCACTGTGTATTACATAGTTCTAGGCTTTGTTTTCCAGGGAAGTAAACCATTAATATAAGCAGAATGAAAATGGATACTGTGGGAACATTATTAAGCCCTAAAGCTGAAATGTATGCAATACAATGTGACTGTTTTAGTACAAAGTTTAATCTACCACAACATAGGTATTGCAGGCATAAAGGAAAAAACCTAACTAGTGAGATTTATGAAATTTGGATCTTTTCCAATAATCTCTACTTTTCATATTTTTCTGAAAGATTAAGTAGATCTTTTCTCAGCTGGTATTGGGCTCATACTTCTCAAACTTTTGAAGTCAATGTCACTGACCTCTTAATTAGTGTATGTACCTCTTTACCCTTATTTCTTTATTATGTGATGTTTGAGACATTTTTACTCTGGTCTAAGCAATCTCTATTTTATCCAGGTTTTTTAATTTTGTTTTTTATTTTATTTTAGTTCCCCACCCCCTCAGTTATATAACTATGTTGTGTTCCTTTGTGGTTGGATTTTTTTTTTAAAAAACCACTTGCTTCAAAACATTTTATCTGTTTAGCACAGTACATCGCAAACTATAGAACATATCAGCAAAGACAAAATTTGGCAGCCATAGCCTCAGGTAACTCGCAAATGGGCTGTGTTCACAACTGAGACAGTGGAGAAAAAAGCATGACTTGCTGTGCTTAGTGGTAACTGAGTAAATTATTTCCTGACATTGATATTCCATTATAATTGCCAGATATCACAGGATTCCACAGAGATCACTAGGTTACCAGGTGATTAACCAAACTAAAAGAAATAAAATCAGGATTTTCACAGACTGCAGTTTTCTGAAAAAAAACTGTGGCAGAAACCATAGCACGCAAACTTTTCTTTCTTTCCTTCCTCTCTCAGGTACCTGATACTGACCTCAGGCAGAGCTGAGCACTGGGTATGGATCTGTAGCCATCCATGGCAAATCCCAGACACAAAGTACTGTGATAGCTATGTGCAGGTGACAGTTAAAAACTAAAACCCCATGCATCCATTGACTTACAGCTGTTGGTCTGGCTGGGGGACTGACCACCTGGAAATCTACCAATAAATAGCAAAAGTCCTTCCTTGGAAAGGAGAAGAGATGCTGAAAGAAGAGAAGCTCAGCTGTGAAAGACAGGTCATGTTAGGAGCTGTGCATCTTAGGTCAGCCATAAGTGGAGGAAATAGCTACCAAGAGCTCAGAGAAGCAAGGTTTTAACACTAAAATGACTGGATGGTTTATATATGTAGGGTAGCTGCTGGAAAACAGGTGATGTAATAAGTTATTGATCCTATGGAGGCTGAGACCACTACAGCTGTGATGAATGAAGCTGAGATTACTTTGACAGGCACAGAATAGAAACTAAATTATTTAGGAGAGAACTGGAATAGGTCTGAGGGGAAAAGAGGGACACCACCAGTGAAAGAAGAAGGAAAGATGGTGAACCTCTGTCTGAAAGGATGCACAGTCTAATCCAAGATCCTTATTTAGGAGAGAGTAAGGCGATTACTGCAGTGACAAAAGCCAAACCAAATGAAAGGATAGGCCACTGTCTGGTTAAAAAAAAACCCTTACATTTCTGTTAACACACAATATGAACCACACAATGTTGGGGTATCAAGTATCACATTCTCATTTAGAAATACAGATTTTTCATGTTTATCATTCACTGTTAAGTATTTCAAAACTTCCATGAGGAGGTTGTGCTATACCCTTGACCCTGCAGGGCATTACTCCATTGAGTATTTTTTCTCACTTTCTCTTTGGTAGCAGATTAGATGGGCAAGAGGCCTCCACTGCTTTGCCACATAATGGGATACTACAGCAGGATCTTGGTGTTGCTTCTTTTGATACAATAAATTTGTGCTTCTCTGTTCCTACATCAGAGCCATGAAACAAAGAAACATTAAAATTATGCACATAAATGCTTCTAAGATGTGAAACTTTTGTGACAGCAGTTTTAGCCCCGAGAAGATAAAGGTTATTTTGGGATTCTTGTAATTTTTATCACATAGATGCAGGAGAAATGGATGGATGGGCTAGTGGCTGTTAAAGACCTTTATGCATGCCACAGTAGTCTGATGTTCTCAGGCAGTTACTGGAAATAAGGCGAAATAGAGTTTTCTAAGGCACAGTTGTTTATGAGT